>NW_028280294.1:0-48626 GCF_059751315.1 Micrasema longulum
TCCAACCTCCATGTTGATCGGTTCTAAAATCATATATTTAAAAACATATTTACTTTTTTTTCCTTTATGCAGGGTACATAATTAGGCAGAGACAATTTCTGTAGGTAGTTAGATAATAATAATTAGTGCAATAATGCATATATTCTAAATTATAAGTTATTTCTCAATTTATCAACCATGAGGATTTTTTTGTATGACTAAAAATTGTGTTGGTTTTAATTGTCAAATAGCTTCTTGTTCTTTTTATTTATATATTATTTTTATTTTTTACATTAAGTAATATTTATATTTTTGTTTTAATTTTCTTTTTATAAACGGTATATTTTCTAATTTATATTTATATTTCATTTTTAAAATTTCATCGGTATGTTTTCTAATTTATATATTTTTTGATATTATCTATCTTAATATTATTACTCTAGTAATGATTAATTGCGTCTGACCTCTCTCTGTACGGGCTCGCTGGACGTTCAGTCAACGTGGGCAAACAGCCGCAGGATCCCGACCTCAGACCATCGACCTCCTCACCCTACCACCTCACCCAACCACCGATTAACTGGATTACGAAAGACGCCACACCTCCAGTCAACAAGGACTACAAAAATATTGTATATATATGAAGCGCCTAGAGATCGAATCCTCACACGTGTAATTTTAAAATATTTTTTATGTTTCAAATGGCATTATATATTTAGCTAATATATTTTAACGTTTCACAGACCGGCCGCTAGATGGCATTTTTTTTTTTTTTTTTTTTTTTTTTTTTTCAAAAATATTTACAAAAAAATTCTAAAATTAAAGTCCTGCTGAGTTGCATACATACAACTCGTCAGCAGGTTCTTATAAATTACATTAATTATTTACACTTAGCCTACATTAACAATAATTTTACTTGAAAAACAATTACAGATTACATTTTGAAAAATTAAAAACTATCACTAATACAAAAAACTTTTTTCTAATAACCTTAATTAGTAAAGGCAGTTGTTTTAATGTTTTTATTTTGCTTATAAAATAATATCTAAATAAGACATTTAGATCCCTGGGTCCGCGACACTAGCCATGGGACCACACCCCGGTTCATTATTATATTTAGATTGTTCCTAACAGCAAAAAAAATGTGAAGCTCAAAAAGGTGAAATTTCATAGTGTCCGAGATTCGAATAATTCAAATGAGGCCCAAAGGGCCGAATTTCTTAGCATGTAACAGTCGGCGATAGCCGACTGTTGTCTGCTAGTTATTTTATTTGAAAAAAATCACATGTAAAAAAGAAGGTCCTGCCTAAACACAGTAATTTCCTAGGTAGTCGGGACTTGAAACAATGAACCTCTGTTTATTTTAAAACTGAAATAAATGAGAAATTAAGAGGGTGAAGTACTTAACTTTTAGAGCCAAACATTATCACTGAGAAAAACAAAGATTTTTCTGTATTATCAGAAAACTACTCAATATGGAAAATCTAAATGAGTAACTGTAAATTATTTAAATTTATTTCAACAGAGAGGGAAAGCATTTTTGAAAATGGAATATGGAAGTCTAGGCATTTACAGGGCTTATGACCTGTCATTGGCATTAACTGACCTCTTTACACACTGTAACATTCACCATTCTGCCCATGTTTGAACATCCACATTTCCTCAACTCTTCCATCTGTTGACTTTTGTGAAGTAAAAGAGCTGAAACCTTTATCAAAAGTGACCACTCAAACCAGCCAATGATAGGTCATAAGCCCTGCAATTGCCTAGACTTCCATATTCCCTCCTCAAAAATGTTTTCCCTCTCTGTTGAAATAAATTCAAATATGAATAACTCCCTGGGAGGAAATCCAGCCAGTCTGCAAGCATTTGGACATACTCAAACATTGTTGAACTGTAAATTAATTCACTACTGCAAATAATGAAAATTATATTATATTTTTCTTTGAATGTTTTGACTCTTTTTTTATAAAAACATTGCCTCCTTCACATCCTGAAATTGTAGCGCACATAACCGACCATCCTGTATACATGTCAGGTACATATTATTCAAAAAGTTTTGTCATATTATCAGATATAATATGAATTATTGATACAGAGCAATTATTATTCATTGTTTTTTTAGATTTCAAAATAAATAGGATTTGTTTTATACAGCTTATCTGCATCAATACATTTATCAATAAATATTTTTTACTAGGGTGCTGATTATCTTAAAGAAATCACAAAATTCCATTAACTTAAATACTATCTTTGCTGCCAAATTGATTGATGGCAAAACTTAAAAAAAACATAAAGAGAATCAATTATCATAGATTTACTAAATCCCCTGTTTGAAAGAACTGAAATATTTACAAATGGGAGCAAAAATGGGTGATTTAACTGTCAATTGTCTTTTGTATGCTGATGATGCCGTGCTTCTTGCTATCAACAAAGAAAACTGACGATTCTTGATAACAAAAGTCTACGATGAATGCAAGAAAAGCGATTTGCTAATGAATGTTGAAAAATCGAAAGTAATGGTTGTTGAATGCTTTCAAAATACGATTTCTCAGGCGAATGTGTGATAAAACAATGCATAAAAGGTGCACAAATTCATGCATTATGTAAGGCTGAGACTAGCGTTAATGACAAATCGATAAAGAAGAGTTGCGTTGGTTTGGACACGTCGAGTGAATGGACAGCGAGAGAACGGCTAAAAGGATTTACGATGTGAATGTTGATGGGTGCAGAAAACGAGAAAGACCGAGAAAGACTGGCACAACCAAATCCAACAAATGCTTTGAGATGGGCATGTCAAAAGTCAGAATAATCGGCATGCGAACATGAGAAGATGTATGGATATAGAGGAAGCTAGGTCTGTATGCAAATACAGAGGGATACAGCGTTCTATCCTCTCTGCCTACTCCTACAGAGAAATGGCGTGATGGTTTGTTTGTTCTATTGAAATGACAGATGAGTGATACTTAAATCCACAAATTTGAAATAAGTATTGAACAATTTTATCGCTTTCGCTTTCTTTGAAATATTTCTGTAATAAATTCAAGAATTTGTGAATGTTTTATTATTATAGACAATATTTCTCATTTTTTTTCATTTATGATTTTTGTGTTGTTTTCACAAATTCAAATTGTTTCACCTTTTATTGCTTATTTTATATTAATCTTTTCAACAAACCCTTACCTTAGCAGAACGAAAAAATATTTTTTTTATTCATTTTATGGTTGAGAAGGCTTCCGAATACCATTTTTTTTTTGTTTTAGTCAAAGTTTATTATGAATTGTGATAATGCAGTAGAGAATGAAAAATATGGTAGAGCAGTTTTACACTGAATGCCATTTATTTGTGTTTGAGTTCATAAGAAAAAAACACATCATGTGTATCCTAGAGGATACATAGCCAAGAAAAGGGTTAAAAAATACTTGTTGTTCATTTGGACAGACCAATTTTACACCAAAATAATCCAGGTCTTAATTGGAATTTACAAATACAGGTAAACGTCGTTTTGCGCCGGGGTTCTGTTCCGAGAGACACCCCCGTAAAATGAACACAAATATAATGGAAGATATAAGATATAAGGTTAGGTTCCGTGTCAAAATTCTAAGAACAATCTAACATGTTTATTTAATACATATCCTATATATATTCAAAATAAATTACAAATGAATTTAATAAATACAGTTTAAATTCATTTACAAAATAAATAATAATCTCTAATAAATCTCACCAGTTCGTCGGTACTAAATTAAATTCTCACACTTTTTTGAAAAAAGCATACAATTTCATTTGCTTTGATTGTTGCTTCCTTTCTTGCAGAATCATAGCATAAGCTACAAATATTTGAATATTCTTTTAATTTTATAACAACAAAAATGAAAAATATAATCATACCTTTTTATTTTTCTTAAAAACAAAACGAAAACTAACTCAGAAACAATTTCACACTCACAATAGGCTGCTCGCGTACACGGTAATAGAATAAAACAATGTGTAAAACTGTGACTGCTATTAGAATCGCAGCGCCTACTATCGTCTGGTGTCGGCCGAACCGGGGAATCCCAAGCCGTCGTAATTGTAAATCGGTGTAAATCGAACTGGCGCAAAACGACGTTTACCTGTACTTAATTAACTAATCAAGATTATGTACTGTATTTTTAATATCTTTATTTCTCATAATAAAGATTTATATGAATAAAAAAAATATTTGAATTAAGCAAATACCTGTAATATTTATATCCTTTTGTTTTCAAAACTTATTTTTCAAAAAGTTTTTTTGCACAATGCACAATTGTATAAATAATGTTATTTTATGCAACATACAAAAATTGCCAAACTGCTTTATAGATTGATTCAGACTGAGTCAATGATTGATAATTTGCAAAATAGATATGATAGATTAATGGTGATAATAGATATCAATACTTTTATCCAAGTTTGATATTATTATCTTAATTACAAACATTCCAAGGATTGGTAAAGATAAAATAATATATGTATTTTTTATACATTGTGTTTTAAAATCCTGGCAACGAATGGAATTTTTCTAAGAATCCTATTAAGGATCCTTCCCATTCATTAGAATGAATGTTATATTTTATGATTCTTCCGAGTGTACTGAGCTCCTATTTTGCCTTTTAAAATAATGACTCATGCTGTCTCTAAAATTGATCATCTCGATGAGGAAGCTCAGTGATGTGGGAAATTGGATATAAAAAATGTTATCTTACGTATTTATGAACAACCTAGCCGCCCGATTGAGTGGCCGATTTAACCATTTGGCAGCGGCATATAGATGATGCTTAGCAAGAATGTTAAAAGCAACGTTTAACGAAATAATACAATTCTTTTATTTTGCTATGTGAAGTTAGGTTAGGTTAGAATAGGTTGGGTTAAGTTTAATAATAAAAAAACGGCATGTTATGAACAGCCTAGCAGTCCGATTGAGTGGCTGATTTAATGAATTGGCGACAACATAGATCTTATATTGAAAGATACCTCAATCAAACTTTGAATGGATGTGGTGACATTCTGTACTAAAACATGTTTTTTTACAACAGGTACTTTTAAATTAATGAATTTATAAAATTAGTATAGTTTTGTATATGTCCACTTTAATTTGTTAAAGGGAACTAGATTTCTGGAGGCATTAATCTTCCCATCAGCATCTATACCGCAAGATTTTTCTAGTGCTGTGAGTGCAAATTAAGAAATGCCTTTTACACTTATTTGTTTATAAATTTGTATAAAACACTTAAATTTTTTAATTACACTTCGACCGGTTTCGAGGTTACTACCTCATCGTCAGGAATTTAACTAACTTATAATTACACGCGTTGCTTTTTATATTATAAAATATTGTATGAAAGAGACAGAAAATTGAAAGAAAGAGAGAGAAAGAAGATAAAATAAATCATAACGGGAATAGTTTTTAAATGCCTTTTTTACACTATTTTCAGAAGGTGATTATTAGTTTTCTGTATGAAAGCGGTCCGGCCGTTTTTAACAGAAAATAGAATCAAACTTACTGCACCCAAAACCACTGCTTACTTCACTTGTTAGAAGCATTTTAGAGTACAACTCTACAATCTGGGCTCCTCATTATTCTAGGCACCAATATCGCATTGAAAGAGAGAGTCTAAAATATTTTTTTGCGATTTATTAATTTTAAATTAGGTGATAGTAATGAATTTTTAGATTTATAACTTGTTATTGTATATTTTGAATTTATTAGGATTAAGCGGTAGAAGAATTATAACTGACTTACTAAATTTATATAAAATAATTCATTATATGTTTGATACACCTGCAATTTTATCGCTAATCAATTTTGATGTACCAAAAAGGACAACTCGGCAAACCTACCAATACTGTGGCAACAATACTTCGACTTCATATGGTAAAAATGCAGTCTCAATTGTTCTGGATCACATTTTTATTTATAATTTGGTAGTCTTCAAAATTGTTTAAATTTCTTCTGGTTTTTTTTTCTTTTCTTTTCTTGATTTTATTTCAAAGTACAAAATATTTCTCTTTATCATTTTTTTTATATCAGTGTGTATATTTATACTAGTTACCTAAGTAGTAGTTTTAAATAATAATACATACAATTTTTTTTTTGTTTAGTGTTATTCAAAACTTTTTTTTTTTTTTAATATGTGTTGCTTTCTTAGTTTTTAAAATATTTTTATAACTGGTAATATAATTTTTAAACTGTGTTTTTACTTCTTAATTTGTAAGTAACTGTTAAGTAATAATTTGTTTTAAATACCATATTTTACTTATAATTCCACTTACATGTATTTATTTTATTGTATATGCAATTATTATGTAAAAGGCACTAATTGCCGTTTATTTCAATAAAATAAAAATATCCAATATTTTCAAAATTGTGGACTGGCTGCTTTCTACATAACTACATTCAAACGTTTGACCACATAGTTAATACATCAAACATAAATAATAAGTAATATTAAATAAAGAAAATTATGTGCTTAAATACTTTATTCAGTTGTTTCAGTTTAAAATAAACAATACAATATAACAATAATTATTATTTATATTTATTAATTCCATCATTTTATATACACAGTTAAAAAAATATATTTGAAAATAATATTTATCAATCGAACAAATACATAAATTAATTATACACAGTAAGTAGTTAATGTGAAATACAAAATACTTCATGATCAAACATTTTAAAAACATGTATTCTTTTATTAACAAAAGCCACATTTTATTTCAAACTCACATTTTTCTTGTAGTATTTTTATAATCATGAAAAATGGAGAAAAAAAACAAACTAAATTTTTTTAATGGTCATTTTTATTCAATGTCAGTTACGTGGCCTTTTATTGGTATGGAAAAACTTATTGCACATACAGATATAACCTATTATCTATAAATTGTTGGCAAGATACCGCAGGAGGTAGGACAAATATCAGCGCTTGTTCACGTTAACTTGCGCGATCGCGAAATACCAAACCTTTACATTACTTCGAAAGTATACCGGAACCTCTTTTTACGCGAGGGATGTAAAAACGTATTCTAAAAAAGAACACTCCACACCGTACATGAACACTGAGAAAACCAAAGCCTTCGGAAGTCTCTTTTTGGTGTTAATGGTTATACTACGATTCGTCCAAATCTTCACCAGCCGACTCGTAGCATTTTTTGCAATACCAAAACGTCGCCGTATTTCACGTTCACCCCACCACCGTTGCTGATGAGAGAACCTAGATAAATGAAATTGTTTGAACAGAGATAATGATGCTATTGTATTAGCTCGATTAATGACCATAAGCTTAGTTTTGCTCATATTCATTGCGAGTCCCGGGTCTGAACTAGCTGCATCTATTCGATCAATTAGTTCTTTCATTTCAATTTCTGACGACGCAATGAGTGTGGTGTCATCTGCATATCTCGGGTTGGATAAGTTCCTTCCTCCAATCGTGAAACCTCTTGTCCAGCCGTTGAGTGCCTTCTGGACGATATATTCACCATAAATATTAATAACTAGCTTTAACCCCTGGCTTTACTCGCATGGTATAAGGGCGAAATTATTTAGGAAATTAACGAGTCTTGTCGATTATCAATAATAATTTTCATGTAAGAATGATGTACTTTCGAGATAGAAAGTAACTTGTATCGATTGTCGGACTTTCAACTATCGCTATGAATAAAAAACGACAATCCATTAGTCTATGCCGACGTAGCACCGTTATTCTGTTCCCAAATTCACAATCCTACTACAAAACCAAAACCAAACTAACCATAGATAAAGCAAGGAATTTAAAGAATTAATTTTAAATTGATTTTTTGGATGTACTTTTTTTATATCCGGTATGGAAAATAAGTATCCTATTTTACATCTTAGCTCTCTGGCCATAGAATTAAAAATAGTCCAGAAACCGCATACGCACATCAAACAGATGGCGACTAAACTACTCATAAATGAGTAGGTTTACGTTTTGACCCATTAGTTTCTTTGTAGACGTCGCTCAGTACGCAACTCCTGATTTGAATTCAACTATGCAGTGTTGTGTCCTTCAAAGTGTAGAAATGCTGCTAGAATCTTAAAGAAACAGGATGGGATCACATTTCATGTGTAATTAGCAAATGAATGTGTATGTAGCAAATGCATTACTTAAAAATTGTATTATTTTTCCATCTGTCAGATTGTCGAAGAAACAAAATGGAAATTTCGTTAGTATTGCCAGGGTAGTAAATTTGTTTACCCTACTTCGCTCATCTAATGAGAGAACTAATGAAAATTGGACCTCGGATTAAACAACTCTGTGGTGGACATTTGACTGACATTATCTTTAAAACATCAAATATTATTTTACATGACATAAAAATATTCATTTTATGTAAAATAAAATTTGTTTTTTTATTTTAAGTTCAAAGTTCATTAATTTAATTATTCTTTTTAAATGATTCTTTCCTTATCTACTCTGTTGTGTCAATCAATATTTCAGCGTGCACAATAAAATTTTAGAGAAATAATAGATTGCTTTTTTTTACCTTACATTTGCATTATGATTATATTTTTCCCACCGTGCAACATTACGCGGCGACATCACGAATGCGGGCGGCGAAAGCGGGGCAAAGTGGGGTATTTTCGACACAGTCCAATGTATTCAAATATGATTCTACGCTCCTTCTGGACTATTCTTAATTCTATGTCTTCGGCTATGCAAAAAAATATGTCAATCAGTCGCTCTGCAGAGACACGAAGAAAACACAAACAGACAAACACAGTTTTGCATTTATAATAATTAGTATGCATCGCTGTTACACATTGTTAAATTAATGTAAATTTTGAAAAAAATTCATTTTAAACCGTGTAAAAAGAATTTCCGGTGTATTCACGTTTCAGTTGAAATAAGTAAGAAAGCATTACAATACGGGCGTTAGCACACCCAAAATGAACAAAACTTAATTGATCGCCACAAGTTGGATGCGAACAAGCACGCAGATATATTCAATCATAATCTTAATAATAAAGATTGCACAGAATTTGTGATATATGTACATCATTTGCGTAAATCTAAGAACACAAATACATTTATGCAGTTATTTAGAGCCTATTAGTGCAATGACAATCGAGGTTTTCGTATCGATGTAGAAAAACAAAGTTTAAAGCACAATTAAAACTTATTTATAATATGATAAAAATATATCTTCAAACTATAGATAAATATAGGACACTATTTTAACACTATCCACATAAATATTAGTTTTTAATTTTTAAAATCTAATGTTATTTGGAAACGATCGTATATAATACATAAATAGACTCTTACTATTTCATGAAATAAGTAAATGATTCACGTTAATATTCAAGTCAATATTAGTATTCATAACAACAGTTCTCTGTGCCGATGTTTTATTTGTTTCCAAGAGATGAGAATATAAAATAATGCAAATGCACAACCTAACTTAACCAGAGCACTTCTGTTAGAATGGTCAGAGTAACATCTAACTAAAATTTTACACTAAAAAATACAATCTAATTACTAAAACCACCGTACTGAAAGATCCGAGTGAGCAAATCATACGATAAGTGGCAGTCGGTCCTGCGTATATGTCGCCCATTTCCAAATTTCATCATGTCCAATTTGCTTTATTTTGAGATATTCACAAAAAATATGTAGTGTCGTAGCGTTGAAAAACCTAATTTAATTAAATAAGCATTTAAAAAATATGACAGTTTTTAAAAATTATTTAAAGATATATCATAAACAAGATGACTTCTATTACTGTTTTATGGCACTTTGGGAATGTTTTAAAGGAAGCTGAATTACAGTAATATTTTCATAAGTAGTTTTAAGGGGAAAAAATATAATTATATTCATTTTATTATTAAAAATAAGTAGAAGGGTAAACAAAATATCTAATAATGGACAATATGATAATATTTGGAAAATTATACCGACTGTAAAATAGTAATTATGAAATTTTTCTTGGAAGATTTATGTGCCTCTTTTAATAAGCCATTTTTAATAGGTGAGAAAATGGTATTCGTTTTCCACGGCCGGGGAGATTAAATTCGGTCTTCAAGAACCAGAAACCTGGAAAAGTGTTTTTGAATCGATGGCTACTCTCAGGTAAATATTCCGGAAAAAAAGTGGTTGGTGTATTCGCCTACCACGCTTAAGGTCCCGAGTTCGATTCCTGGGATAGACAACATGAAATATTTGTTTATAAGGTGGATTAACACGGCAAGATTTCACTGTCTAGATTAGTACATGAAGTGTAAATCTGATCACCTTACCTTCCTGTAACAGATGATTAAGACATGTTGCATTTACTTTACCAATGCAGTGCGCTATGCACCATCGTGTTCATAAGGATTTGTTGATGTTGAATCACAAATACGCTCCACACGGAGAAATTTTAAAATCACACCAAATTGGATTTTAAAATTTTAAAATCAAACTGGAATAAAAATAATATTTTTTAAAAAAGTTAAAAAGATATAATATTTTGAAAAAAAACACCTACAAAAGGTTTTCAGTAGATGCTTGGGAATATTAAGTTCATGATTTTTACCAGAAGCGGTATTTCAAATAAAGCGAGAAAAAAAAAAATAAGGCGAGCTTTTGTACTCAACTTTACAAAATAATATATAACGCTATCCACTGTTAATCCGGAATTGATTATCTTAAGGAAACAAATATTATTTTTGAATAAAACAAATTGTAGCACATTTTATTTATTGGATCTCTTTTTCATTAAAAAATATTGCTTTTCAAACTTAACACGCTATATAAATATACTTTTACTTAAATATTTGCATGAATCATTTATGAAAATTAACACAATATACAAAAACAGAGAAAATATGTTGCGAGTGTTGGGTGAATATTTAAACTTGGTTATATAATATGTATTTTCACAAATATGTATGTATCCTAAACATTGTACTACCGATAAGAATTATTATAACTCCATATGATATAAAGATATTATCTGAACCAATCTAAACATTTAGGATAAACCACGAGAGTCACGTTGAACGAAATATCCAGGAAACAAGATTTTGTGACCGTGCGATATCCAGAACATCATAACTTTTGAACCAAATGAGATAATTTCAACCTATAAAGAACTTTCAATATAAAATAATTATTATTTTGATACTGATGTTTTTGCATTAAAACAAAGTGGACTTTAGATGTCGAAAATGGCGGTGTTTTATTTTTATAAAATAGCTGATTGCGATAATTTCTGCATTTTTAGCTTTAAAATGGCAAAAAGTAGACTCCCGTGCTTTATCCTCTGAGGTACAGATATTATAGTGTGTTCGCTGGTAATAATTTTAAACCGTACTGTTGAAATGGAAATAATGCAAATCGACAAGATACGGTGAAAAGATGTAAGGAGGTAATCAGGAAAATTTAAAATATGGTGTGTGTGTTCCTACCTAGTTCAATCGAAACATTATATCGTAGGCCAAAAATTCTTCCAAAAGGGAAAGTAAAAACAGTTTTTACTTCAGTGGCAAATCGTAGCGAAGTTTTATTTCATTTATTTTTTTGACGATGCAACACTGTACAGAATACAAGTTACAGAATACACTGTACAGAAAACAAAATATGTGAATACATATTATAGATTATTTGAAGTCCTAACAGAAAACGCCAAAATATCATTTTTGACCATTTCTGGATCTGCGAGTTTCACAAATTTGACAGTTTTACAAGGGCGACGATTTGAAGGGTACAGGATATAAAGCATGGAGGCCAATTTTTATGTGTTTTAAACTAATAATGACATCTGACGGCTGTTCACATGATCTACATCTCCGTTCAATAAAGTTTGACATAAAGACTCTACTTTCCAAGATAACAAGGAAGTTCAGTGGTTTTTTTTTATTTGTTAATATACTATTAAACTAAGCCTGAATATAAAAAAATATATTTATGTATCGTATTATCAGCACTATGATTTTTCAAAGTTTTGTATTTCTAAAATTACTCCGCATGTGATGTCTTAAGTTCTCTTCCGCTTTTTTACGGTCAGTTCCGCCGATTGGTCCGTTGACGGTAAAGTAAACCGGAAATCTTCCACAACTCTCTTATCATCGGTTGATTAATATGAACTAGTGACTCTGTTCAAAGTAGTTGGTTTTTTTTTAGAAAAATGTTTTGTACATTTTTAAGAAACTTTGCCATAATTCAATGCTTCAATTTTTTGATGCTCATAAGAAATCATTTTTTGTATCTAATTTCCGGTAGGGCTGAAGTTCCTCATTGAGCAAGAAAAAAAATGCATACAGGGGACAAAGGGTGGATGTCAGTTAAATACTAATAAAGCGATAATTTAATATCAATGAAAACCATTTTAGATTATGTAAAACAGTACAGGATATTTACATTAAGCAGGGCTCTTTATATTTATAGCTTTATTTTAATGTCTAAGAGGTATAAAAACTTAAAAATGTTCTATCTCAAAACATAATTTTTGGACATTTATCCTTTATATCCTGTACGCTTCATTTGTGAATAATACATGATCACTAATAAAATCCAAAAAATACTTGAAGCTTGTGACTTTTTTGTCAAGTTTCCCAGTGCCAGGAATATTCGCATCCAAAAATGCCGTATCCAAATGTCATAGAAAAATCTGAAGGCTTACAGGAGCGAACCACTTAAACCAGCCAATGACAGGTCATCAGCCCTGTAAATACCTAGACTTCCATATTCCCTTATCTAAAATGGAGAGACCACATTACAAATGACGAGGTTCTCGTCAGGTGTCTGTCAAACACCATATTGGAAAGAAAATCTCCCGCACAATATACTGGAGGGAATGACTGAGGGATCGATTGGCAGAGGGCATCCTCGCCGAGAGTATCTGGAGCAAGTATGCCGTGATGTGGCCTGTACCTTCTATCGCCCGTATTATGGTAATACTTAACAACACTCTATCAATTCCATTCGTCGAGTTACACCATATGAACTAACTTTTATTTTTTTATTGCTGTTACTTCGCGAGGAATTGATGGCAAAATGCTGCAAGTAAAAAATATAAAAAACTTCTGTAATGACAGAATACTACATCTTAAAATACAGCATTCTACCAGGACAGCCCTACGAATACGCTGTTTTGCCATCACAGCGCCGTTGCCATGCGGAACATGGTTCACTGCACACACACATAAAAACCTTTATAAATCAAAAAACTGTTCCAGCAGAACATGTGAATTTTATGGAAAATGTAAAATACATTTATTAATTCTTATTTACGTTTTGAATGAAGGGTCAATCTAACTTCTCACCGAATTTTAAATTATTCCTACGATTAGTTTGCGAGAAATATAACAAAATGTCCATTTATGTAATTTATCTCAAAACTAGCTTTTAGATACAGCATATTGCCGGAGCTATACAGAACTGAAGAGAATTGAAGACCGCCGAAGACAGAGCAGAGTGGAGGAAGATATGCGGGGCTTTGCTACCGACCAATCCCCGGGATTGAAACTGAAGAAGAGAAAATGTCATCTATTTCTGTTGCCAGTCTGAATAACTCCCTAGGGAATGAAATCCAGTCCATACAAACATTCGGACCAACTCGAAAAACTGTTCAAATTAATATTTAGATAGTTTCAACAGGCGTTTACGAAGCCATCGGCTGAGTTAAGCGATCACTTGTAACATCCTCCATTCCGTGTGTAGGTATGCAACTGATAGGCATTTTTATTAGTTAATTAATATGTCATTTTTATTTTACAAATAAATTAAAATTTTAACCACCCGAATGTGAAGAATAAAAGTTTTTTGTCATACCCATGCATTTTTTTTAGTAATAAAAGTATCCTTGGAACATCAAAAAATATAAATTTTATTTTCTTTAATGGTAGACGTTAGTACCTTTTGAAAATACATACTTATATATGTTAAACATTATTAATTTACACAGCAAAAACATATTCTTGATACAAACAAAATGTGGATTCAAGATACACATTAAACAATTCCAGCCAGATTAATACAACCACAGAGAAATTAATATAAACATTTTGATAATGATGATTGATTATAAATTGATTTGGTTTATTATACATTCTGTATATTTAATTCATTATCTTTATTACTTATTATTAATTTCAAACATTTAACCGTTTGTGTAGTAATTGTACTCTGTATTTTTGTACTACAGGCCAGAAAACCCATTTACAGGGGTAAAAAATAGACTTGAACAAAACCACATTTTATTTACATAATTGTGATTTTACGAGTCAAGCGCCTTAGTTGTTACACCACGGAGGCTGCATTGGTTGTAATAATCCAACCGTAGGGTTATAATCTTTCATTTCCAAAGACTGACATGAAATTTTTAAAGTTATAGAGCCTTATTATATAATAATTACAAGATAACACATCAAATTATAGTTCGATGTTATTTATGCACATATACACGATAATAATAATACATAAAAACACAATTAAATACCGTAGCACATCTATCACTTGGATTTTAGCTACATTTTAGTGTTGCATTTTACTGATAACTGGAGAAGTTAGAAAAAACATTCAATCATTTAAAACTAAACAAACTCCCCCTAGGGCGAGTCCGGGAGTAGAGACATAACCAAAAGAGACAATAAACATTTACAAAACGCCAGAAATTATACATTTTCAATTTTAAACATTTTTAGCAGGTTGGATAGTTACAGTGGAACCTATATTTGTAATATTCGATAATCGTCACATTTAGATGACAATTGTTTCCCCCAATCGTCGCCACTCAAGACAACATCGAATAAGTTCCTTGCTAAATCGAGTGCTACTGAATCATCGACAAAATGGACCCCATGGTCAGAATTTGAATTATTATTGGCTATTTCATTTTACTCGATAACTCTTGTCTTAATAAACCTCCCTACTCTTCTACTTCTACCATTACGTATATCTGTTTAGCAGTGGCGAGCGGTGATTTTTTAAATAGGTAATGTACAAAAAATTATCATTAATTTGTACCCACATACAAGTATATAATATATAAGTAATATAATTATATATATGGGTATTTTTTTGTGGTTCTGTGAAAATCAAATCAGACAATAATTATTATTATTGTTAACTTCACGTATAGGTAGCTTTATTTTACAATATTTCAATAAAACACTTGTACAAAAGTTTATTCAAAAATACCACAATGACATTCAGCGGATATTTCCATTATGATTGAAATGTCAACACTGAGCACTGGCTGATTCCTTTTAAAATGAATAATGCTAAAAACGGCCACTTCGAACGCCACATGTCCTATGTGATACATAATATGTCAACAGTATCCTATCAAAAAAAAATACTCCTTCGGAAATAATGTTCGAAATACTAGCTTCTAAACAGAGAATCTTAAAATAATAATATTTGTAATCTGCGAGCTTGTTTTAGTACTAAAAAACCACGACTGGGTTAAAGATGTAAAATATAGTGTACCTTTTTGTATGGAGGTATAAGCTGAGGTAATCGGCTAGTTTCGTCATTCACTGAGAACAGGCTGGTGCTGGGCGCACTTTATAGATTCTATTTTTTCGTAGGAAGATAGGTATAAACGGTGTGGTGGTGATTTATAATAAATAAATAAATTATTTTATTTATTTTCCCATAAACATAGTTACTATAAAACATTATTATCGAAAGTCAAATATAATGGTAAGATGTTCATAATGGCTTGTTTGGACGATTCGCCCCTGCTATCTAGTACAATAAATTCAAAGTTTAAAGAACATTTTTAATATTTTTGTACCATGTTTAATAGTTGGAAACATATTAATTTAATTTCTTAAGGGAAGGTTCCATATTCGTTAGATCCCCAGGCACGGAAGAATATCTAAAGGAATATAAAGGTTCCACTGTAAATCAAAGCCTTTACATGTTTAAAGATACTTTAGAAAAACACAATTATGTACGAAATGTTTAATAACACAAAGATTTAAAAATATGTTGATAGATTGAGGTTATCTTCTGACATTTATGGTGGAATTTTTATTTATATAAATCTGTTGGTTTAAACATAATGTTTAAATTTATAATACGATAATTAGTAATGAAGTGATAGATGTACGAGAGGATAAGAAACTTAAAAAAATAAATTCAGTCTTTTTTTGGACATCGAGTACATACACTAAAATTAATTCACAGTGTAAATTAGAATTGTTTTCTTAATAAACTGAAATCTGATTTATATTCTGTAGATATACATTCGGGCATATCCCACTATCTCAAAACAGTCGTTAAAATAAATCAGATATTAAAAATGTAATATATTTACAATATTGTACAGGTTACAGATAAACTAGACACAGTAAACCTTCCAATAGTGCGGTTGATATGTTCTTTTGTAATCAGGTATGGGTATATGCGACACAAATTCACGTACAGACTGGGGGGCGATTACGATCAGAGGATATGGAAGCCATATCGTCATAATGACGGTATAGTTGAAGATAAACTCTCCTGAGTGATTAAAAGATACAATGTCGATCTTGTATCTTCCAGTTTTGACA
Source organism: Micrasema longulum (assembly GCF_059751315.1). Classification (NCBI taxonomy): domain Eukaryota; kingdom Metazoa; phylum Arthropoda; class Insecta; order Trichoptera; family Brachycentridae; genus Micrasema; species Micrasema longulum. The sequence continues at coordinate 16,502 of NW_028280294.1, forward strand.
GTTGGAGAAGGTATAGACATCAATAGCTATCGAGGGCTCCTTTACACCACTCTATACTTTATCTATGCACAGGAAATGCGTCAAGGAGAATTTTTTTTGCTTTTATTGTGAATTTAAATACTTTCAAGGCGGCTACTTATTATTACATCAACCTTTTCGAAATAAAAAAAATTAAAATAAGTTCATTTTAATTAAAACTTGAGGACGGGGCACAAAACGGGGTTTGACAATTGAGATGACAAAATGGCACAAATGTTGCAACTATAGAAAATACCAATTATTTTTTTTCATTGATAGCAATAACTTCCTGAAAACACATATCGACAAGTCGGTAGAGCCAGATTCGTAATACCGAGGCAGATAGAGATAGAATTAAAGTTACGTATATCGTCTCGATAGCGTTTGTAATCGCCCCGTGAACCAGTAAAAAAAAATGGCCTACAGAAGTGGCCATATAAATGTTTTGGCGCAAAATGTATTATATCATTTATATTTTTGTATTAAAAATTAATTAAAACTTTAATTCAACATTGAATAATATTTATCAGGGGTACGAACTGCCAGTAGGAACGCAGTGAGTCACATCTTGATGGAGGGTGTAATTCTATAAAATGCTGCAAAACGCCCAGTTGCATAGCACCGGAAACACTACTGACCAGTCCAATGTTACTGTCCTAATGGGATCACACTCGTAACGGTGTGATCACAGCAGATAACGAGAGGGTGAAAAGCGAGTTTCTGGTGCCTCCAAACCAAAACCGACCAGCTAAGGGAAGGAAACCTTGGCAGAAACATCAGCCAGAGAAGGCAACAGGAAACAACTCTGGTCATCTTTTCCCGAGAATCACTACGGCGAGTACGTCTAATGAGGAGAGTTGAGGGCCTGTTATATTTATATTATACATAAGAATATTAATTAGAAAAATGTCTAGCCTCGTCTAATTTCTTATTTCACTAGACTAGCTAGTGAATACATGTATTATTGGTGTTATTTATAGTTACTAACTAATACTTCATAGTTCAAGGAGCAACTACTGTTAATAATCTTAGCTGCAGTAATGGAATCCGTGCTATCAAACTCGCGTTACTGGACGGTTAACTGCGACTAAAAGTGGCCTTCGGGAAATTTATGTTTTACCGAGAAATGAAAAATATGTCTTTTTACTGAAATATCAATCAGCAAACATAGAATTAGAATAAAACTGACGATTCTTACAACCAATCGTCAAAAATAGTCAACAAAAAATATTATCAGTTTTTGATAAGTCAATTTTTACAATGATATGTCATATATTTATTTTTTACATTCATATTTTGAACAAACAAACAAAAAAAAGTTTTAGCTTCAAGAAAGCCTACAAAATCAACCACTTCCAGGTGACTGCGGTTACTCCAGAGTACAAAGCGATGTATTTAAAAAAAATTAGAATTTTAATCTAATAAATCTATTTCATTTTGAATGACACAGCATTTGATTACATCATTTTGCTTTTCTGACAAATCGGATATGAAATGTTCGCACTAATGCAACCCCGCTTTGCATTTTTAACTTTTCACAGAATGTTAACGTTTGTAGATTTAGTAGAAGTAAATAAACCTATATTTTATGATTCTCTGTTGACATTCGTATGAATTTCTTTATGACTCTCAAATCAGTTTCCATTTTGAACCAATCAAATTTCTTTAAAAAATAACTAATAAACACTATTTCTTTTGGCATTACATGATAAATTTGAATATTGCTATTTTCCTTAGCAATCCGATACATTCTTACTTATTATTAAATTGATCAACTAAACAATTAATTTTTCTTTTGATCAAATGACTGAGTAGCAAATAGCGATCGAATGTAAACATACTGCGCGGAATTAACATTAGGCCATCAAAATTGGGAACAATTGGAAGAGCTCAATTTGAGGTTGTGTTTAAAAAAATAAAAACAACTTTCACCACTAATTTACTATCAACACAACTTTTTATGATAGCTATATTGAAAATATTATTTTTAATTATTTAAATTTATTTCAACAGAAAGGGAAAACATTTTTGAGAAGGGAATATGGGAGTCTAGGCATTTACAGGGCTTATGACCTGTCATTGGCTGGTTTCAGTGGCCTCACATTTACCATTCTGCCCATGTTTGAACATCCACATTTCCTCAACTCTTCCATCTGCCTACTTTTGTGAAGTAAAAGAGCTGAAACCTTTCTAACGTGGGTGAGATTCATCCGGCTGAACCAAATCACCTACTAGGCAACGCCTGAAAACAATTTTCCATTTTTTATACTTCTTCTTTTACCAGGTAGTAATTCAACAATCTTCTCAAAAATGTTTTCCCTCTCTGTTGAAATAAATTTAATTATGAATAACTCCCTAGGGAGGAAATCCAGCCAGTCTGCAAGCATTCAAACATTGTTAAATTCAATCAAATTAATGTTGATAATTCATCTACTCGGTTAACGATTAAACTCTTTAAAATATTAGAATTTTGTAATGAGTTGTATAATTATAATTAAATTACAAATAGGAATATTACCTATATGTGTATATCTGGTCAGTTCAGAAAGATGGAGGGACTGTACCATCAGATCACCATTACTACAAATACCATTTCACTAAAATTTTCTTTTAAAATAAATAAATGCATACATTATGTTTTTACTCTTAAATGAGTTAGAAATATTTAAGTGATTAAAAAAACATTTTAAATAAAAAATGAAATTTCATTAGTAAAATTACAAGTATTGGAACTAGTAAGTGATGTACCTATACAATTCCGAGGTGTTACTTCAAATAGAATCTAAAACACTTAAAGACAAATTTCATAACCGACTCGAAACTTATTTATAACTATTTTTCGTAATATCTATAGTATGTACAGTTAATGTGAATATATTTTGTACAAGGTACGAGTAACAATATGTACATTGCATAGATTTGCACTTAAGGTTTTAATATTATGTAATTTCACAGGGATCTAATCTATGGCGTGTGATCCAGTACAAAGAATATTGTAGATCTATAGTGAAAAATATATTTGTTTGGTGGGTCCTTAGACTAATAGTAAAATTATCCGTACATTATTTCGAGTAATTATTATCGTAAAATAATAATTAAATGCTCCTTAATAATATATTTATAAATAATTTCACTAAAAATATTATTGGCACTGCTTTTGAGGAAGGGAGTTACAAATTTTACAAATAATGGATGATTTTCTGCGGATTCATAATGGGATCTTCAACACGCGTAAGTCCTTGAAGCGTGCATCAACGCTTTCCCGAGGTTTCGTCTGAATAAAGATACATTTTAAAAAACACTTTAAAAATAAAAACTCTAAAAAAAAGCTGCCATGATCATATAAATAAATCAGTATAGACATAAAATAGTTAAATACATAAAAATATTAATTGTTTGTAAAATAAATAAATGTAATAATCAAGTTCCCTACGTCCAGTTAATTTTTTTTAAAAACATTTAAATTTGTTGCAACAAAGAGAAAAAACCTTCTTGTTTTCCCTCTCTGTTGCAACAAATTTAGATCTAAATAACTCCCTAGGGAGAAAATGCAGCATGTCTGCAAACATTTGGACACACTCAAAACATTGTTAAAAAAGGTTGTTCAAAATATTTTACGATTTAAAATTGAATCTATGCAAAAAATGGAGTTTGTATTATTATGTGTGCAGAAAATACAAACCCTAGTTATGAACCTGACAACACATTAATAACTTAGAATAGTCAATTTAAAAGTGTAGCAATTCAAAAATATTACTTTAATCTGTTTGATAGTGATAATTATTCATATAATTTCTATAAATGGGTATAATACTGTAATTTATGTTTCTAATATAATGTTTTCTTACTATTTTGAGTTGTATTAACTGATATTATGTATTGTCACTTTTTTTTATGTATCGTCCCGAATGAGTTTTTTTTCTATAACTCCTGGAAGAGTAATATCTTATTCTTGTATTACATGTTTTATTAATAATAATAATAAAAAACACATATTAACATCATACAACGGGTGTGAATATTGCATTGGGAATAATAAACGCCAGATTTTAAGCTAGAAATAACAATTCATTTTAAGAATTTAAAAAAAAATGCATTCAAATTGACAATTTAAGTAATGACTTATTTCTAGCATATTTTTTCGATTGTGGGGTATGATTACTCGCATGACCGTTTCGATTGCAAGGACAATAATTGTTTAAATGTAAAACTAGCGTTACTGTTACAATGAAGACAGAAATTTTAATTGAAAAGTTTTACCTACCATTAAAACTTACATTACGTACCCAGGCTTATTTAAAACCGTACAATAACCGCCATTAAAATATTATTTTTCGTATCACTTAAATGCATTTTGAGTGGCAACCCGGCAAGCGGAAAATACATAGATTTTACCTGTGACTTTGCAGTTGAAATCTATGGAATTTCTGCTTGATCACAATGTAAGAAAGGTTGCCAGTTAGTGCTATGGAAGAGAGCAGTGCCATCGTGTAGCGGAGGATAACATAATTAAACATTGTCTGTACAAATCAGATAGCGCAGGTTTCCTAGAGAGCATTGATTGTGAGCAGAACATATAACAGCGGTGCCTTCATTTGCAAGACGGCGGTCACAGCGGTACAAACAGTTAAGGAATGTTTTTTCTCCTGTGGCGGTGAACACTTTTGTATCTGAAAATGAGTGCAAACGTGATTTGGACTATCAAAAATGACAAAATTTGATTGAATTTGTCAGAAACTCACAAAAAAATAGCACTAAACTTTGAAATGCTTGCTCTGTAGAATGATTTATAAGTCTCCTTCGAATGAAAGTTTTCGAGTTACGATGACTCCTCAATGGCACTGCTTTCTTAAAGGTCACATCTCTTGTCACCATTAAGACAGCTGTCTTGTTAAGCCCACTGCATCACAGCCCATAAAGGCACCGCTTTCTTAGGAAACCACGGTTTTAGCAAGTGTTTAATTGACATGAAAAAAGAAGTTTCAACGGCACATTTTCAAAACAAATATTTGGTTTTAAATAATGACTCTGTCTACATAATAAAAGGTTATGTTTTATTTGTTGAATGTGATCACTACAATATTATCGCGAGTGATTTTTGTACTCTTACAAACTAGTTTAAATGACAATGTGAGATGTTTCACTCGTGAACCTTAAGTTGCATCAGGGTTTTGTACTTCAGGTTGCGATGTCTCACAGTGGGCGGGCGTTCTCTATGATGAGTGGCGGACGCCGCCCCACCTGATCCAGGCTGCGGATCCTCTCCATGACGCAGGAGGCTGAAAGCCGCGCCTCTGCGTCGTGGTCCCAACACTCCTCCATCGTATCGCAGAGCACGGAAAGAGCCTGCTACCGAATTTTACATTTGAATAATTATTATTAATATCAAATAAAAAATTGTATATAAAAACACATTACTGACTCGACGGGTGAAATCCATAGATAAAATAGAGTAGCATTTCCTGAGAAATAGGGTTGTCGATGGTTGGAACAAAGTGTCTCCCAATTCGTGAAAAAGTGGCAATTATTTGTGAAAAAGAATCACAGTGTAAAAAATATTATCCAGTCTCAATAGTGTGGAAAAAAATCATGTTTATTTATCTGTATTTGAAATTTAGAAAGTGGTATATTTGTAAGCATTTATTCAAGTTTTATTTTTTTAAATTATCTGTATGAACTATATGAACATTTATTTGTTTACTTAGTGAAAATATGCAATAGTGATTGTATAACTCTATTATGATTATACACTCTGGTATAACGAGTAATGCATATAACGAGTTCCATCTTCCTCGTAATAACCATGTTCGACTGTTATAGTAAAAATTTACGGCTTTTCTGCATGGTTTACCAAAATGTGAGGAAAGGTCGTCAGTTAAATGGTATAAAAGTAACACAAAAAGGAAATTTTAACAGTATTATCAGATTCTCTACAATGATAATTATTATATGTATTCTAAATACACCTATGGCTCTTTTTGCACATTTTTTTTAACACATTTTGTAGGGTACAAAAATGAATTATTTTTGTAAATATTGATTTAACAAAGCGTTATATTATGAGTAAGTTCGATGCTATGAGAAATTGGATTTAAAAAATGTTTTAATCACAAAATGGACTTTTTTATAATATCTAGCAATATCTTCCCATCCCAACAAGACCCTGGCCAAATATGGCAACCCTATGTAGGACTCACATTGTGATCCCTCCAGGACTGGGGAATGTTGGGGCGCATTTTCCGGTGCACCACGGCGTCCTGCATCTCCTCCAGCGAGGGGTGGGCTCCCACTTCCTCCTCCAGCGGCAGCATGTACTCTCCCATATTTCCCAAGGCCGAGCATCTAAACACAACGTGTAGACAATAAATTCAATAGGAACGACCTGAATTAAAACAGTAAACGATTCAATTACCCTTGTGTGGCTATGATCTCACATGAGTCTATATAGAAAAGGAAACTTGATATATTTATCTTATTTTTTTAAATAATGAAGTCCTACTTTGCGATAACAGGCCTAAATTACATGATTATTTTTACAAATAATGAAAAACATATTATTAAACAGTATATGAATGGGTTCAAATCAGGTATAAGTGACAAAAAATAAAAAATCAAGTTAAGCTTACAGTTTTGTACTGGATTTTTTGTGCACGTACAACAAATTTTGGTCATAGTATTTTCTTATGTCGTAACCTGATTATTATATTACGATGTCAAATGTGTAGGATTTAGTTTGTTGAGGGTTGTTGGAGCTCCTACCCCAGTTAGAGATTGACAGAAGACACGAGGTTGCTGTTTAATAAGTATTTATTACATGGTGAATAAATAATGAATCATCATCATCATTCCCTTTCCGCACCTAATGAAATATATATTTTTGAAATATAGGCAGAATGGTGAATGTTACACAGTGTGTAAAGTGGCCAATGACAGGTCATAAGCCCTGTGGATATCTAGACTTCTATATTCCTTTCTCTAAAATGTTCTTCATCTCTGTTGTAATATGTTAATGTTAACAGCTACCTAGGGGGTTGAATTCAGTCCTTGTCTACAAGGTTTTGGACAAATTTAAAATATTGTTAGTAATTAATAATTTCTCCCACGAGTGTTAAGGCGATGAAGGGTTGAACTGGCTGACTCGGACTACATGCTGCTCGGGCTGCCTGTTTGGGCTAACTGGTTAGGCTGACTCGGGCTGACTAGACGCACCACGCCCCGTGGTCTCTTTATATGCCACATTCCTTTGTTCTTCATATCCCCATGGAAGAAATTATGCTAATGTACTGCGGGACGTTGCTCTTGTGTCTTGCAGAATATCTTCCGTGCGCGGGAAAAAGGGCTTAAGTCAAAAAGAAGATTTTTTCAGGAAAGCCAATCAAAGTTTTGAGTGTGTCTAAAAATTGAAAAAACAGCTGCCAAAAAAGGATTCAACTGTTTTGAGTAAATCTTTTTTTTAGATACTTAAAAAATTATTCTTGACATTTTGTGTTTTTTAAATTTTGCATAAATTTTTTTACATGAGTCTTTTGGATCACAAAATCGAAAAATTTTCTGAAAAAAGTATGTCTAGACTTTTTGACCTGTAATGCAACGATTGATTAGTATCAATAACTTATTTATTTATTAATGGACATTGTCATTAACTTATGACAAATACACCAAAAAATGCACAAAAAAATTAGCTTCTTACCTGTACATTTAAGACATTTTATGACTTAAACCCTTTTTCCCACGCACGGAACATATAATGTATTGTATTCAATATAAAATAATAACTTGCTTCATCGGTCGTTGCTCTATATTTCAGGTGAAATGATTTAGCACATGTGTGTGTGTGTGTGTATCATGGACTATGAAACCCACAGATGGAACTATTTAATTAAATTGAATGATTAAGAGAAAATAAGTATTTACCTAGAAACAATTTCCCACAGCACAAGTCCACAAGCGTACATGTCAATCCGAAGGAAGGCGTCCCGAGTAAAGTTGATGGCTCCTTCTAACACTTCCGGGGCCATGTACCTACGGGTTCCGACCTAGGAACAAACATACCAGAAATAATCATCAACTTTTTTGAGACCAGGCACTAATTAAGTTTAGAATTTAAAAAACATCAAAATTTAGAAATTCGGTACCATCCATCATCAGGTGTAAATTATAAACTAACATTACAATGACTACCTATACATATATTCATTTCTTTCTGTTGAGGAATCTATTTTTTTATTTATCTAGTTTTATGATAATAATAATCATAGTCTAATATAGTTTTTAATATATTGAGAGTTTTTCTACTGATATTTCTTGGTGGAACTGCATTTTTAATTATAATAATAAAAATACGTATATAGTTTTATTCCACTTTTATTTATAAATTTTTACCAGTGACCGGGTTTCGTCGTGACCAGCATCGTCAGACTGGTGGTCACGATGAAACCCGGTCACTGGTAAAAATTTATAAATAAACGTGGAATAAAACTAAATATGTATTTTTATTATTATAATTATAGTATTTACATTAATATGTACATTAACTTATTGTCCTAATTTATACACTGTGTGTAACCATTTTGGTATAACTTTCCAACACTTGTATAAATTTTTACTTTGAATTTGTATATTTATAAATGTATTAATTTTAATAGAGTCCCGGCTTGTTAGAAAATTCCTTGTTAGGATAATTAAATTAATGAAAATAATTATAACTGTGCGCTATTATAAAATTGGGTATTAAATAAATAAATTTTATTTCATTCTTACAACATGGATACTTATTATCAAGTTCTCTTATTTATGGAATTAGTTTGCATATGGCGATGCTCTACTGGCCTTCCGTCAGCCTTACCTGCCACACTTACCTTATGCCCCATGTCATCCCCTCATCATTTTTGCCTTTATACTTTATAAGGCGGATTCCTAGCTCTAGAAGAACATTCCCGATCGTCTCCTCGATACTCTCTAGTAAAGACACCTACTCGGCAGAAGCAGCTCTTTATATAGCGTATTAGGAAAAACAAAGAACTGGACTTAGTGAACTTCAACAATTCAGAGCAAATAAGACTACACTAACTTTCACCGTATGCCCTCTCAAAATAAATGTCAATGAACTTAACACCGTTCCACACAGATGCTGGGTCACTCCAGGTGCAGTCAATAGATTTTAAGGGAGAAACTGTGGAGTGACAAATTCACAGATCTGACCAGCCGCTTGGAAGAACTCGAAGAGAGAAATCCAGTTTGATTTCTTAGCACAAGTTGACAGCTATAAAAACAGCTGCCTAAAATAGAACCAATAATATTTGATACATGGAAAGAGTGCCTGAAACATATGATGCGTTAAAACAACTAGTTTTTGGTAATCTCAAAATCTCTGGCTCTACATATACACGGGAACAAACATTATCAACTATGAACCAAATAAAAAATAAACTTAAAAGCAGAATAACAGATGAAAATTAAAAATCATGTATTTAATTCAAAATAACCAATTATATATCAGATTTAGTAACTCTATCAAAAGCAATGCATTGACACCGTTCTAATTAAATTTTTAAATAAAACACCTCAAACGTTCAATGTGATGACTGATGGTGATTTTCACAAAAATGGTGCTATATAAATTTTCCAACTATATATGCCCTCTGTACCTTTGTTATCCTGTTTCCATGACAATTCGGCCCTTCCCACTTCACAAACCGCCGACCTCTGGCCTAAGCTATACGAAGCCATAAATTAATAATTTCACCACCTCTCAATCTGTGATGCTGTGCGCGATAGCAATATGAGCGGAGGATTACCTGCCCGTGGGTGTCTCCGCAGGGCCGGCCGGGCTGGAAGACGAGCGCCAGGCCGAAGTCGGCGATGCAGGCGGACATGTCGGCCTTGAGCAGCACGTTCTTGCTCTTAAAGTCGCGGTGCGCGATGGCCGGCTTGCGCTCTCGCCGCGCACCTGCGCCCGATGCCACCTCGTCGTGCAGGTGGGTGAGCCCGCGCGCCATGCTGTGCGCGATGCGGTGCACCTCGCCCCACGTCACGGTGTTGGCCTTCAGGTAGTCGCACAGGGAGCCCTGTCAGACAATTTTTTAATTGCATTTAATTTATGTATTTTTGAAATAAATAAATTACCAGAGATGACAGAATTAAAAAAAAACAAAACATATTTTAATCAACGGGAACACATCCATAACATCAGAGAAGAAAAAATTAGACTTGTATTTAGAAAAAAAGGGAAATCACAAAATTGCTTATCACATAAAGCAATAAAGAAATTTTGATATCAGCCAATAAAGATTACATTGATCCACAGCTCGGTTTGCCAAAAACACGTTCCTGGGATTGGATGTAAAATAAATTGTGTTTAACATCAACAAATTATTTGTTACAGGCATGCTGGTGCGCCTATATCTCGTGTACCGCATTTTGCTTGTGTTCATCTTCCTCCAAAAAAGCATTGAACTGCTTGACCGAAATGGACAATAAGGCTTGACAATTTATACCACCCTGCCGGAAATATAATACGAACAAAAGTAAATTTGAGTTGGGATTTAATTAATTCATCTCATGCAGGAGACAGTCACAGTAACCATTGAGTATCTTATAAGTTTCTATCGAATTCCCTCTCTTCTGTCGTTCTTCCAATGATGTAAGTCCTAGTGATATTAATCTACTGCGGTAGGGCATCCTTTTGAGTAATTTAGGGATTTTCGCAGAGCTTCTTTGGACTTTTTCCAGTACCTCAATGTCTTTCGTTAAGTAGGGACTCCATACTTCATATCCATGCTCCAATACGGGTCTTACATAGGTCTTGTACATTTTAAGAAATATCTCTGGAGTAATATTTTGGAATGCCTTTTTAATAAAACAAATTATTGAAAGCCAATAATTTTAATTAAACAAATTATTGGCTTTCTTGGCGATAGATGTGATGTGAGCGTCCCATTTTAAAGCCATTGATATGATTATGCCAAGACTTGTTTTCTGATATATTTAAGTATGTATTCAATTGATTTTGCCTATGTGAAGAACAGTACATTTTTCAGCTTTAAGAATAATGGAATATTTCACCATACTCGAATAAGGTTGGATAGGTTGCGCACGGATCGATGAAGATCATGCTAAACAGATGAAAAATTGTTTTCTGATTATGAATTTTTTTCTGCAAGTTTATATGGATTTATTATGTTTTTTATAATTAATTTAGTTTGATTATGATAATTAGGTTAATTAGATAATTTACGTTTTTATTTTCTTATTATGTTAACTGTGTTAAATAACTAATTTGAGGCATGTTTCATTATACTTGTTGTAAAATGATTCGCTCGGCACGCTTCGCTCCCTCAGTGAGGGAACATTATTCTGTATAAAAAAATTAATACAAAATTGTAAAGGTATAAATAAGAATGGGTTGAAAATGGATAAAATACCTTCTCGTGGTAGGCCGTAATGAGCCAGTACTCGGCCTGGATGTTGTCTCCGCGCTTCTCCACTCCGATGTAGCGCAGCACGTCCGGATGCGACATGCGCGGCAGCCGGAAGATCTCCTGTTCCGCCAGCCATGACTCTCGCTCCTGCGCCGGGAAAACTTTGACAGCCACCTCCTGCGCGCCCAGCGCCGCCCGCCACACGGCGCCGAAGCGCCCGCGCGCGCGCACCTCGCACAGCGTCACGCCCAGGCGCCTATCCTCCCCGGCCGGTGACGGCGGGCAAGAGGGCTCCGCAGTAGGCAGTTCATTGAATAAATTCAGCTTCTGACGCCTCTGCATGATGACTAAACAAGCCACCAACACTAAAATAACACCCACGAAACACAGAACGACAATCAACGTATAGTTCTGTTGAACGGGTTCAGTACCGACTTTCACGACGGTAGCTTCGGTCGGAGCTGGGCTCCAAGTGAAGTTTCTGTTGCAAAGATCGCCCTCGCAACAGCAAAAATACATCCCTTTGGGGCGGTACGACTCTTCGACGCACTCTGGCTTGTCGTAGCACTCCTTGGTGTCGAGGAAGCAGCCCTTGAGGCTGACGATGGTGGCGCCGGACGTCTTGTTCTTGGTCCACAGCACGAAGCAGTGGTTCCTCTTCAGGGGGTCGTGGCTTTCGCATTCCTCGCGCTCGTAGCAGCTGCTGGAGTTGGTGGGACAAGACGTGGCGTTGTAGTACTCGCAGTACTGGGTGCGGCCTGCCCCTATGCCGGCCCCGGGGACTTCCATCGTCTGGGCGATGGCTGCCGAAGATAGCGATGTCTCTGAAATGTGTTATTTACGTTGAAAAATAAATTAAGAAAGATTCCATAAAATCCAAATAATAAACTATGGACATTAAACTACTACATTCGTGACATGCGCGGTGAGGAGGAACTGGCGGAGATGAAACTCCCTTCTAACGCGACTCATACCCGGTGGGCTCTTGCTGTTAGAGCTGTTCATGGCTGTGAGCTCGATATTTCGATTTCTAGTATGATACAAGTTTCGTTTTCTTCTAAATATCGAAAGTTTGAACTTAAAGTATTGTAAACAAATAAGTACTTTAAATTAATAGTATTGAGCGGCTACAAAATGATTTATTTATCACGCCGATCAAAAGACAAAGGCAGCGAGAACAAATGACTGGAAATTTTTATATTTTTAAATAGTTTTAGAACTAAGAAAGTAGCTAACTAAATTCTAAATACGACCTTGTCTTTTATTACCATGAATGTATCAATGAAAGCGTATGTATTTTATTGAATCTAACCCATAGTAGGAAGTGATTAAATAGAAAAATTAACAGTTAGGTTAAAAAGTAACAAATAAAAATGTCAAATCGGTAAAACAAAAACATGATAATTATAATGTCTGGATGAAAAAATAATATCAAGAGAAATCGTGCACATTTCGATTAAAACATGTAATATACCAAAGTTAACATTATCCTCAGATGCAAAAATTACCAAATTACGAAGATCCTATGCATATTGTATTGGTTAATATCGACAATCCAATTTTTATTGAAACTCGACCGGGCAGCGTCACATCTCTACCGCATTCCTTCTGTGCGCCACGAACGTAGACCCGTCAATACATAGTTTCAAAATTTGAAAAACAAAGTACAACTATCAATTGTTGTCGAGTGTATAAACATTTCATAACAGAATAAATTATTTTGCATTTAAGTATGCGTTTTACCAAAATAGGTATGTCAATTCTGAAGCCATTTTGATGTAGTAATAAACAATACTGACCTGGAAAATAATACTTTAAGTAGAGATAGATCTACCTTAATCGACAATACAATTTTTTTTTCCTTAATTTTGTACAAAGCATTTAGCGGGTTAATTCCTATAGCATTATGGGCACTAGCAACACTCAACGCAGAGTGCCAGGCCTATCAACGCAACAGCGAAACACGACACCAGCAGCTACAAAGTTAAAATCAGAATTTTCGCCCAGCTGATTTCAGTTGCTTTGACACGACGTTAACAACATTCAAACATTTAGGTTGACCTAAATAAAATTCAATATAGTGCCAGGGTCTGACTGATGATCCCCACAGCATCATCATTCCCCTTTCCACACGCAGGGTGCATAAGCACTGCATTTGTAAACCAAATGCAGTGTATTTCGATCATCTGTTACATGAAGGTAACATGATCAGTCCTACGCTTCAGGTGCCAGTCCAGGAACAGTATTTCACGTCCTGCCAAGGATCGAACCCAGGACCTCAAGAAGTGTCCAGGCGGATGAAGAATACAGTTCTGTGAGTAAAATAGAGCCAGAATTCCGGACAAGTGTTTTCGACCCGATGGCTGCTCAGGTAAAAATCCTGAATAAGGAAATCGAGTAGAAATAATTTAATAGTGGTTAGCGCATTCACCTACCATTTTTGAAGTTCTGGGTTCGATTAATTTATATTTATTTACCAACTATTCATTTAATCAACCAAAATTACTTCTATTGTGGGATTCATCATCATTCCATTTCCGCACGTAATGGTGCATAGGGCACTGCATTGTTACACCAATCGCAGCGTATCTTGATCATTTTTTTTATATGAAGGTAAGGCGATCAGTATTACGCTGCAGAAACTATAGGAACCCAGAAACTATAAAATATTCTGGTGTAAAAATACCCTTTTAAATAAATATTTCATATCAACCATGTCGGGAATCGAACCCGAGACCTCTCGCATGGTAGGCAAACGCGCTGACCATTACACCATGAGGCCGAGTATGCATAATCCAAATATACTGAAAGCGATCAGTTTTTAAGATCCTAATAATTATACTAGAGCGAGATCTCAGGCACTGTTTTACACACCTAGAAGCTCGCAAACTAATGCAGGTCAGAATTCACCCATCAATAGAGCAATTCGATTGCTGAATACGGTTTCTGCGGATAATATGGATTTATTTTTCTGTACATATTGGCAGTTTAGCAGCTATCTGCTTTCTGTTCATTAATTTCTAACTTATGTCTACAGTCTGCATTACATAATGGGTTAAACAGTCCGTAAAGTAATACAGACTACAATTTTCAAAAAAATAATTATATATATATGCCTATATAGCATTCATTAGCACTTATAGAAGATTAAAAGTAAAATACCATAAGTAAAAAAGAAATGTTAATAATGTATCAATCAGTGTTAGCAGGTAAGTAAGCAAAATGCACATTTCTACTACAGGTATAAGTTAGTATTATTCATAAATGGGTGGATTATTTATAGTATTATTAATAAATCAATTTGCTTAAAGGCTACCAATCAATACACAATAAGAAATGTATCTAAATCGACTTGAAAACCAAAGTCTATTTGCGTAACTTCCGGATAAGGAATTAGAATAAATAAAACACAAACCTATGAAGAATAATATGACACACGTAGCGGTGAAAGCAAATAATTGTGAATTCGCCATTTTAGATGAAACTAGGCTTAATAACTTTTCAAATAAAAAAATAAAACCCCTTTATTGGGTTTATTATCTTCACGTCTTCACATCTATAAATAAAAGGTGAATTTTCTTTAAATAGATCTCATCTCGGCGCTGTCACATTATGGTCCTCCAAACTGTTTTTACACATCTTAGATCTGCGCAATAGTGAAATATCCTTAATTCAATCTGACAAATAAAGTACAAATCATTGTAAAATCACTTTTCAGAACGTGTTTAAAAAGCTAGGTCACTTTTAATAGCCAAAAATAGTAAAACATGTTGTCCAAGTATTAGTGCATTTTTGTTATTATTTTGCGTGGGCATTTAATTCACGAACATTGCTTTCCACACACTTTTCAACTGGAAAGACAAACACTGTGATGCTTAAATAACGTCTTTGTTTAGTAAACGAGTTTGTTTTTGAAAGATTATGGGATATTTTTAGGTAAAATTCACACAAACGCGATGCGTAAACACCTCGAGATATTAACAAACATGGCGACTGAAGCAGTGCTGCCACCACAATTCAAATGCCGATATTTTTATTAGATTTTCCATTCAGGTAGATACTATAATAGACGTAAGGCGGATAATTTAAAATTACTAAACATCATTAGAACATTTTTTCTATTCAGTATAGACTATTTAGAATGTAAAGCGGGTAAATTAAGATTTTACTTCTGGTCCTAACCATAAATTTCAACTTTTTTTTCTAATTCAATATATAAGTACATATTTATTGTATTGACAAAAATTTGTTGTATTGAAAAAAAAATCGTTTATATTGCGTGTAATTTTAATTTCGCAGTAATGAACAATACTTAATAAGTTTTATTTTTTTTTTACCTTTATTTTACATGAAAACATACATAAAAAAATAACAATTCTCAATAAAACTTGCCAAAAAGAGTCAGGCTCTTGTGTTTGGCAAGTGTACAAAATAATATAAATAGAAACAAAAATGCACAACAAATAAAAAATAATAATTGAGTAATAATTAGAAATCAAAAAAATATTCCCCAAAAAAAAAAACTAAATTATTTCATATACACAAGCATACAATATATATTTATGTACATAATATGCATATATACCTACTTATACAGTACATACATTTTACTATAAAAATACAGTTGATGTTAAGTGTGGAAGGAAGCTTTTCTTTAATTTATCCTAAAATTTTTCGTAATTTATTTCTTCCCCTGGATTCTGTGGTAAATTTTTGAAAATCGAATCTCGTCGCGAAATTTCTCTTGGGAAACATTTCTATAAGCTGATTTCTGGAAGTATATATTATAATCCAAATATATTGAACGAGATCAGTTTGTATGTTCCCAGTAATTATACTGGAACGAGATCTCATGCACTGTTTTACACACCCAGAAGCACGCACACTAATGCAAGTCAGAATTCACACATTGATAGGGCAATTTGCTTGCTGAATCCGGCTTCTGCGAATAACATAGGCATATTTTTCTGTACACATCGGCAGTTTAGCAGCTATCTGCTTTCTATTAATTGACTTCTAACATATATTTACAGTCTGCATTACTTGATGGGTTAAACAGCCCGTAAAGTAATGCAGACTACAATTTGTCAAATAAATATATAAAAGCTTCCTCCCTTTTTTTTAAAGCCAATCAACATGCTTGCTTAAGTAAGCCCTAATAGATTGGCATTAATGAGTAATACTTAATCTAAACATTTTTAAAATCTATTTAAATTAACAAAGTGTATAATTAGCAAAACGTATGTATGTATATAGCATAATCTAGGCGGAAATGGCAAATGTGACATCACGAGTCGATGACTTCTTAAATGCCTGCCCTTGCTGTAGGAACACATCGACAGTACCGTTTAAGCTAGGGTTTCCTAGGACAGCGGTGCCCGTAGTTTAACGGCCGTAGTGAACGGTGATGCAGTGGACAGCCGTCGTAACGGTGACTAGAGTGTGGTTTCCTAGGAAAACGGTGTTATCAACACCATTTAACACCGTTTCCCTCGGAAACCACTCTCTAGTCAACGTTACGGCGGCTGTCCACTGCATCGCCGTTCACTACGGCCGTTAAAATACGGGCACCGCTGTCCTAGGAAACCCTAATTTTAGTGAGATTTCGTACACTATTCTGAGGATCCTTGGCAGAGGGGAAAAGAAGCCGATGTTAGTTTTATAATTTCCCACAGCAAAAACAGGATTGGTACGCAAGTTACGCCGAGGTACATTAAGATTTATCTGAGCAAGGATATCATGGGCATCTATACAGTTATTCATTCAGCACTTTTCGTAAATATGCTCCACTCATAAAACATTAAACTCTCTGAAAAGTTCAGAAGTTGAGAAGAAGGATGGTTTACATAGTATTATTTTAATAATTATTTTTTGTAAAACATTAAGGGGTCTAAGATGAGCGTTGAAAGCCCCTCCCCGTCCAACTATTGCGTATTAAATAATTGACTCATAATAACACTACACTACACATAATAAACTAATTTAATACGATACGTAAGGTTCTACTACCTACAAATTTATGTACCTTTTTACAAAAAATGATAACCTGTTTACAAAAAATGATAACTATTACGTATACAATTCTGCACCTTAAAGCTGAAATGCTGGAAGTCACATTTGGTAAATTGTTCAGGAGAGCGGTTTGAAGATGTAAAACTGTTTCAAATGTATCTCTCGAAGTAAAGACACAATTTATTGCTGTTTTTTGGATTTATAGGCTTCTGATAAGAATATTTAAGAAAAAAAAAATATGGACTATCAAATTACTATAGGACTTCAATGTTTTTTGTTCTAACCGCCCGGCCCGCGCTCTAATTCCTCCTGGGACTTTAGTATAAAAAGAAATAAAGAATATTGAATGAAAAACATTGTTGAATTAACTACCTGGTAAAAGAAGAAGTATAAAGATTGGAAAATTGTTTTCAGGCTTTGCCTAGAGTATGTGATTTGGTTCAGCCGGATGAATCTCACCCGCATGATAAAGGTATCTGCTCCTTTACTTCACAGAAGTCAACGGATAGAAGAGTTGAAGAAATGTGGATATTTAAACATGAACAGAATGGTGAATGTTACACGGTGTGTAAAGTTGCCACTTAAACCAGCCAATAACAGGCCATAAGCCCTGTGAATGCCTAGAGTTACATATCCTTCCAGCTCCCCGGAGTTGAATCCAGTCCTAGTCTACAAAAATTTGGACAAACTTAAAATATTGTTGATAAATCCACCTGGTCCACGAAGAAGTATAGAAATTGAAAAAAAAAAATTTTTAGGCGTTGCCTAGTATGTAGGTAAAATAATTCAATTAAATGAATCTTACCTGAATTTATAAAGGTTTCCGCTCGTCAACTTTACAAACATCAACAGATGAAAGAATCGAAGGAATATGTTCAAATACGGGCAGAATGGTGAATGGTGAATGTTATACAGTGTGTAATGTGGGCACTTAAACAGCCAATGACAGGTCATAAGCCCTATAGATTTCTAGACTTCCATATTACTTTTTCTAAAATGTTCTTCATCAGCTCCCCAGGGAGTTGAATCCTTGAAAAACTTGAATCCATCAGCCTCGTGGTGTAGTGGTCAGCGCGTAAGGAAGTATAAAAATTGAAAAAAATTTTTTTTTAGGCGTTGCCTAGTATGTAGGTTAAATAATTCAATTAGATGAATCCCACCCGCATTTTTAAAGGTTTCAGCTATTTAACTTTACAAACATTAACAGGTGACAGAATCAAAGAAATAGAGGTGTTCAAATACAAGCAGAATGGTGAATGTTAGACAGTGTATAAAGTGGCCACTTAAACCAGCCAACGACAGGTCATAAGCCCTGTAGATGCCTAGACTTCTTTATTACCCTCTCTAAAATATTCTTAATATATGGTATAAGAAGAAGTATTAAGTTTTCAGGCGATGCCTAGGAGATAAATTGGTTAAGCCGGATGAATCTTACCCACATGATAAAGGTTCAAGAACAGTTGAGAGAACGTGGATGTTTAAACGTAGGCAGAATGGCGAATGTTACATGGTGTGTAAAGTGGCCTCTTAAACAGCTATTAACAAGTTATAAGCCCTGTAAATGCCTAGACTTCCATATTCCCTTCTCAAAATGTTTTCCTTTTTAGAAACTTTTTATCGTCCACGCTACGTAAAATATTGTTATTAAGGGTAGGACTGATGACAATCATGTAACAGATGATCGAAATACCCTGCATGTGGTTTACCAATGCAGTGCCCTATGCACCATTGGGTGCGCAAAGAGAAAGGTTAATGAAATATTTAAAAAATCTAAATTAGGCATCAAAACATTTGTTGAAACGCTCAACCTACTGAAAATATTATAATGTTTGGAATGTCTTCGATTCACAAAGAATATTCAGTTGATACATTTGTCTGTTGAAGATATTAGGGTTGGCGTATAATGGAGTTAGTTTAGTGCTGGAACCAGCGAGGCTAGACGACGGGGTAGGCGGCGCGATGCCGGTGCCTCCGTCGGCGTCGCCGCGGCCGGCGCGTCCCGGCGCCTCTCCGCGCCGCCGCCGCGACGCCCGAGCCGGCTCTTCCCTTGCGAGCTCTGGTGATAATTCCACCTAGTATATTATATTGATTGTTGCCAATTCGGGATGCGTTGATCAAATCAATAAATGTTTATATCTGGAAGATTTAAACATGTAAATAAACAATATTTTAAGTACGTGCAAATCTATTAAAATATTTTTGTGGAGACAATATCGAAGTCTAGACGTTTGTCATTGGGCAGATTGGTGAATGTTACGTTGTGTAAAGTGGCCACTTAAACCAGTCAATGACAGGTCATAAGCCCTGTAAATGGCTAGACTTTCGTATTCCATTCTCAAAAATTAAAAAGAAATTTATTCATCTTTATATATTTATTTATTTATTTATTATATATATACGGCCTAAGCCAATTACAACAGTTACATGAAGAAACATAAATGCAAGAAACTGAACAAAAAGAACATAAAACTATTTAGCAAAGAGAAACAAGGGCAAAACAATAATAGTATACAATATATTAAAAAAAACGAAAGACTAAAAACTTTGAGCTAAACCATGCCAATCCATCCCACACTGTTTAGTCGCGAAGAGATCTACGTATAATTCTTATGTACGTGTGATGTCACTGAACTCCTCTTAAACGGCTTAACCGATTCACGTGCGGTTTTCAGCAAAATGTAGATCTTTGCGCTGCGCGTGTTCGTAGATAGTCTAGGCATTTACAGGACTTATGACCACCGGTCATTGGCAGGTTTAAGTGACCACTTTAGACACTGTGTAACATTCACCATTCTGCCCATGTTTGAACATCCTAATTTCCTCAACTCTTCTATCTGTTGACTTTTGTGAAGGGTCATTGACAGGTCATGACAGGTCATTGACAGGTCATGACAGGTCATTGACAGGTCATAAGCCCTGTAAATGCCTAGACTTCCATATTCCCTTCTTAAAAATGTTTTCCCTATCTTTTAAAATATATTTAATTATGAATGACTCCCTAGGGAGGAAATCCAGTCAGTCTGCAAGCATTTGGACATACTCAAACATTGTTGAATTAACTACCTAGTAAAAGAAGTATGAAAATTTGAAAATTGTTTTCAGGCGTTGCCTAGTAGGCGATTTGGTTCAGCCGGATGAATCTCACTTACGTGATGAAGGTTTCAGCTCTTTTACTTCACAAAAGTCAACAAATGGAAGAGTTGAAGAAATGTGTATGTTCAAACATGCGCAGAATAGTGAATAGTGTGTAAAGTGTCCACTTAAACCAGCCAATGACAGTTCATAAGCCCTGTAAATGCCTAGACTTCCATATTGAGTTCTTAAAAATGTTTTCCCTCTCTGTTGAAATAGGTTTGAATATGAATGACTCCCTAGGGAGAAAATCCAGCCAGACTGCAAGCATTTGGACATACTCAAACATTGTATTTACAACTCGTTGAAAATGGCCACCAAATTAAAATATTTGAATAAGATAACGCTAATATATATTTTTTTTAATCTGATAACTATGCAATAATATATATATATATCTAGATTAAGAAAAGAAATGATAAATTTTAAAACGAAGTAATGTAAATAAAAAATAAAATTAAAACACAATAAAGAAAAACACGTTACAAAATTAAGATTTTCAGCATACGTCTGTCTCTTGTGCATGTTGTATATTTTGTGTATATTGTAGTCTAAAGTTTTCCCTGTTTATTTATGCATTTTGGAAGATCTAGCCCATCTACACTAGTGGACATACAAAATATGATATCCTACATGCTCCAATTTATTTCTGTAAGTTGGTACGTAACAGTTATAATTTAATTTGTTTATGGTGTATTCCTTTTAATACATAAGAGTGAAATTGTTAGAAAAAACACTATGTTAATTGGAAATTTTTCGGCTACAACAAAAACATTTTATTTCGCCAAGGTCTCAGCTTTTGCTACATTTTTTTCACGGCATTTGTACAACCATTAAAAATACATTTATCTCCCGAACGACGCCTTCCGGAAGGAATAAAAAACACAATAAATAGAATATTGGATACGTAAACACGTTATCTCAATGCCTGAATGTCTAATGAGTTCCCGCCTAAACTAGGCGCCATATTGCGATTTATACTTGACAGTTGGCGCCCGTGGTGAGATATCTATGGAAAAATAGAACAATGGAGCGATAATTCAAAATCGGAACCGTCAATAATTAAGATGGAATCGTTTATACCGCGTATGTTCCTTCTCGACTTCATCAATCATTACTTTTGGCAAAAGCTTTGATATAAATCAAATTTCTTTGGATGAATTCACAGTTATTACAATATGTACATACCCCACAGGAGAGGACTGTTTTGGAATAATAATAGTATTTCGAATATTATTTCCGAAGGACTATTTTTCTTTGATAGGATACCGTTGACATATTATGTACCACATAGGACATGTAGCATTAATTTTAAAGGGAATCGGCCAGGGCTCAGTGTTGACAGGTAGTGCTGAATGTCATTGTGGTATTTGTTATTAAACTTTTGTACAAGTATTGTATTAAAATAATGTAGAATAAAGCTACGTAAATCGCGTGGCTAATAATAATTCTTGTTTGAGTTAATTGCGAGAGAAAAACTATTCATTTATAATTATATTACTTTCATTTTATCTAGGTACTTATATGTAGGTACAAGTTAATGAACATTTTTTTGTAGATTACCTATAAAATAAATCACGGCTCGCCACTGATTCGCCATTCTGCAATCGTTCCAGCTTATCAAGCAATTCAGATATAATAACAATATAGCATTTTACTCTCAGTTCGACTCTGGAAAAATACGTCAATCGAGCAGACTAAATTGACATTAGAAAAGATGGATTGATATGTTGAAGATTTTTTTATAGTGGCGTCAGACATTTTACTCCTTTCAAACATGAATAACTGAAAAAGTCAAATTACGCATTAACAAGCATTCGGAAGAGCGGGAGAGGGGGAGTTTTCTAATAGGGGAGATCACGGGCGTACAATAAATAGACACGGTATTCCTTTACTATCTCCATCTTAGATTTAGCAAGTGTAGCGTTCCCTTCAACAATTTGAAAAATATGTACACGGTTTTTCAGGGCCAGACCGCGAAACTTCAGAGGAGCATTCCTCATGGTAAGCTTTAAAAAAATCCTAATAATTTTTTTCCTAAAACATTTAATTTTTTTATTTTTCAATCTCAAAATGGAGTAAATCTTTAATTTCTCAGACTAGCATCTCTTCCGTAAACCCCTACTCCTCAACAATTAAAAAAATATATAAACGTATTTGACCAACGAAGCGATACGCACCAGACGCGGACAAGTAAAGCGGCTGGGTAGGAGAGGGGTAGGGGTTTGTGGAGGGACCGCTCGTCCAAGAAATTAAAGATTTACTACGTTTTGAGAACATGATTTTTTTTTTTTTAAATAGACTTTTAGGAAAAATTGTGTCAGGATTTTTTTGAAGCTTACCATAAGAAATGTTCCTGTAAAGTTTCGCGGTCGTCCTTAAAAACCGTGTATACAGGAAGAATTTTTATTTCGTAAAAGCGAAATTACATACGCTATTTATATATTTTATTTGTTTATTTGACTTTTTGTACTTGATTTTAATTGTACATTAGCGGGATTATTGCCAAATTGTAATTTCTTCCTTCTAAGCAATAAAATAAATGTTTTATAATTCAAGTTAAAACATATTCAATATAGATGTGTTACTGTTACTACTTTATTGATTTATTTTGTATTTATTTTTACTATCAACTAATTACCGAATTGAATTATAAAATTACTATAAATTATTAATTACATATTGCCATGTATTATTAAATAACTTTTCTGAATTCCATTTCTTGACATGTATACATTTTTAGTATTTGTATTTTTTTATTATTATTTTGTAAATTGTTTTGTTTAATATGTTTATAAATGTTTTTGATTTATATATAGAATAGTCCCGACTTAACACGGAATTTTCTAACAAGTCCGGATATAAAAATTATGATTGTGCCATGATAAAATTTTGTATTGTGTGCATTCAATAAATAAATAAAAATAAAGATGTGTAAAAAATAGAAATAAATGTATATGTATATAATTTACCTTATATCAATACTATTACTCAATAGGAAAAATGAAAAAAGAGGAAAGAGGAAAGGAGGAGAGAATTAGGAAGAGAAAGGAGATGTTTCTTCAGACGTGATTTAAATAGAGATACTGTAGTAACATCTTTGATGGTGGATGGAAGATGATTCCACAGTGGAGCCGCATGGACACTATATGAGTTAGAGAAGAAATAGGAATTGTGGATGGGTATTAAGTTTAAGAGAGTGCCTTGAGAATTAGAACGAAGAGGTAAACCATGAACTGATAAGCTTTGAATTTTTTTGCGCAGGTATTAGGACTATGAAGTACATTAAACAGAAGTGAGAGGGAGTGATAGTCTCTCCGCTGTCTAATTTTGAGCCATTTCGATAATCAGAAATGTGGTCATATTTCCTAAGACCAAAAATATACCTTATGAACGTATTCTGAAGTCGTTCGAGTTGCTCACAGCTTAAATCAGTCATGAAAACATCAGCGTAATCTAGAATGGGTAGTAGTTATGCTTGTACCATAGTGCATTTAGTATTAATAAGTAAGAATTTTTGCAACCTTCTAAGTGAATGTAGACTGAAAAAGCTGTTCATCCATTAGTACTCCTAGATTTTTTACGGATTTCCTGTATTGAATATTGGTTCTATTGACATTAAGAGGATTTAGTGAAGATACGTCTAATTTACTAAGCAATCTTTGACTACCCGCAAACATGATTTGTGTTTTAGATGGGTTTATAAGTAAACCACACTCTTTTGTCCATATTGACACGCAATCTAGTGTTGTTCACGACAGCTGGTGCAGGATTTTCGCGTCGACGGTCTCGCCAATCTCAAGTGACATGCGAATGAGGAAAAAGACACAGTTTCTTCAAAATACTATTTACTATCCGAATTCCGCAATGTAACATATGTAACAATTAAAAACAGTTTGAAAAAGTTGAGCGAGCACAATCATTAAACACACAAATTAGCTCGAATAAAACCACAGGGTAATCACACCCTCACACTCGTAACACTCGAGGAAGCGTACAAGCTTCGCCTGTCACTTAGGACCTTCCGTCATCGTCTCTAGAGACTCACTAATCCATGTCACAGCAATAATAATTATTGCAACTGTTCCAAAAGATAACCGCAGTTTCTTTAAATAATTACGTAGGTAAACACATTAACCTAATACACGTAACACTCATAGATGCGTACACTCCTTGCCTGCTATGGTCTGACTTTCCGTCAGCAACTCTACAAGCACACTTGCAGACTCCAAGATGAAGACTGAAGCTTGTTACTCTCTCAAGAGCTTTCCAAAAACCTATTTTTTGTGTGAAACAAAACACTTCTGAGACCTTTTCAAACTATTACAAGATTTCTCTTCCTCAACAAATTAAACTATATGTGACATCCTAGGACAAAAAACATTCACATCGTTCCTACCATGAAGAAATTAACTACTGTGGTCTATAAAGAGACCACAGGACGCAACGCCAGTCAGTCAGCCCAACAAGTTCAGTCAACCAGTCAACGGCAGTCAGTCCAGTTCACTCGGTTCCAGCATGTACTTCAAGTGCAGTTACTTCAATTCCTCATCGCCGTAACACTCGCCCGACATAATTCATTATTTATTCCATGTAATAAATAAACATTAAACAGCAACCTCGTGTCTTCTCTGTCAATCTCTAACAGGGGTAGGAACTCCATTCAACACACAACAACTTAATTCCTACAGTTCTTTGGGGTATTCCGGAGCAGAGTTCTGCACTAATTTATACATAGGCCGACAGAGTTTGTTTTCCACTCTCTGTGGCAAAAGTAGCCAGGGTAGTTCCGAAGCAGTGGTATTGTTATACCAATGCAATGCCCTATGTACCACTGGATGCGGATAAGCAAATGACGATGATGATGAATAGCTTTAGCTATCTATGAAAATGTGTGTTTTTCAAAAAATGTGTTTTATACGGCCACGAGAGCGATTCAGAATAGCACCGCTGGACTGACATCTGAAGCGAATGACTCTTCGAGTGTAGTTGGTGTACTAATCCAGTGCCCTAAGGACCATAAGATGTTGGTATTATAGGCATCACTACATAGCCTCTTCTACAAAATTAAAGATTTTATACCAAGAAAGGAAAAAATTATGATGTACGAAGCCTATGTCAAAAGTAAATTGAGTTACATGATCGCCTTCTGGGGAACTGGCAACAAGACAGACATAACAAGAATACAAAGACAGCAAAATAAAATTCTTAAACTAACATACAACCTACCCTACCTGACCTCTACGACTGAACTGTACAAAAAAACACACCAGTTTGACATAAACTACTTGACTAAAATTGAGACCTTAAAAATTGTGCACAAAATAACATTGGGAAACATACAAGACGACGACATAATATAAGTAAAAAATGCTGACATACACAAATATAACACCAGACAACAACAACACTATCATATTGAAAAAGCAAAGACAAACACAGGACAGTCAAAAATACTACATAATGGACTTAAACACTACAACGACCTACCTTACTACTTGAAAACTTTTAATGGAGACAAATTTAAAATCAATCTGAAAAAGCACATGATGACTGAACTAACTAGACTAGACGAGACATAAAATGACTAGACAATATTAAATTTCTAATGTAACCCTAACGGGTTTTTTAAAATTGTAAATAAATTTAAAAAAATTAAAAAACAAATTTAAAAAAGCACCAGTAAATGACAACCCCCCAGTAAATGACCATTGGTTAATAAAACACAATATAATAAGAATTGCTACATGTGTCCAGTCAAAAATCTTTTAACACTAGAAACAATGACAAAAGCGGTAGGCGGACACAAAAGGTAATAGTGCGTCTTCCCGTTATTGTTCTGAGATTGATAGTGTTTTTTATAAAGAAAGGTGTGGTTAGTGTTTTATTTGATGCTATTTCTTGTGCAATTATTTGAATATATCCATATTCTAATTTGCTAGGGTGTTTTATAATGTTATGATGTAACTAAATCTGAGTATTATTTTTACTGGGGTAGTAGTGGTCATTCACTGGTGATTCTACTATTTTATTAATTATTATTATTATTATTAATATTAATTATAATTGTAATACTCGTATTTCAATAAAAAAGTAAAAGTACTTAGAAAAATTAATGTGCTTTTTATTGTTTTATTTTATTTTGTACGCTTAAATAATGAAATTTGTACCTTTAATGTGGATTTCACTACAAGCTGATCCTTAAACGGTCATTCATTGGTGCTTTGACCCTATATCGTTATTTAATCCTCCCACCAGAGTGGCAATATCGCTTATGACGTAACCAACCCAGTCACAAGTAGATTCAAAACGGGATTAAAGCCCCAAACAGTATTTTGTTGATTTTAAAGCCATCATCTTCACCGGACTCCCGCGTCATATCAATGCAGTGCCCTACGCATCGTTCGGTGTGGATAACAATAAGAAGAAGAAGTAAAGTTGTGTTGAAATCAGAGGATGAATTCAAAGAACGACGACTTCGGGGGCCGCGGTCGCGGTGATTTTTCGGTAAGGCGTCAGTAGTGATGCGAATCTCCAACTGATTACTAAAAATTATATTTGATTCGAGCGATTATGGGAAAAATCGAATAATTTCATTCTGCCTTCTTCTTCCTCTTGGATATATGTCCGGAGTCAGCTCCTATAGTCCACACGTCGAACTAGGGGATTTGTTGTTCAGTTTCTGTTTTACGACCGGTTGCCACCTGATCCCGAGACAGAAACCCCTATTGCTAACTGGGGCTTAGGACCGTCGACTATTGTTCCTCCGCTGTCATCCTCAACACAACGTCCGTTCCGTATGTCTGTTCCGCCGTACTGATGAACTTCATCTCCGCCGCCACAGCCGTTGAGGTCTTCACCCGTAGCTCTGGGCAAGGGATCGCGTTATTCCCCGCAATACTGGCTCCTCGCCTAAATTTAGCCACCTAAACGGCCTTCGGTCTACTGAAGTGAGAGGTGCTTACCCCCGCGGCGTGGACGGGCTGAATAAAAATTACTCCAGTGAGAACTGAGAAGGTGAGCTAGGTAAATGGTCTCGTTTAGGTATAATAACAGATAAATATATGCCAACAAACTATGGCCCGATACCAAAGGCCCCAAGACCAAGGGCTAGAAATTTAATTCTGTCTATGATAAATAAATGTTCGCCCTCTCTGTTGCAATAAATTTCAATCTTGATAAATCTTCGAGGAGTAAAATTCAGCATTTTCCACAAAGATTTTGACATACTCAAAATAATTTTTAATTCATATTTTTTTTTATAATTAAGAGTATTTCGATAATTTCAACATTTTTTTCAGTAAATTTCAGAATTGTTCGCAATTCAACACAAATGTTCATGGATGCAGAAAACGAGGAAGACCGAGAAAGACGTGGTTTAATCAAATCCGACAAAAATAAAATTTATTTATCTCTATGTATAATTTTTTTACGGGTACATCTGTTTGTATTCTAAATAAATTAAATAAAACAAAATAATAAAAATTTCAAAGATTGGAATAATTGGCGAACATGCACAAAAAGACGTATAAATGTAGGAAGAAGCGCGGTCTGTGGGATGCAAAGACAAAGTGTTGTGGCGTTATAACTCTTCTCCCTACCCATACGGGAAAACAGGTCATAGTTTGTTTGTTCGTTAAACGATTGCGATTTTAAGTAAATATTTTTATTATTACGAAAAACAACAGATATTAAATACACGGTTTTTCAGGGCCAGATCGCAAAAGTTCAAAGGACCATTCCTCATGGTAAGCTTTAAAAAAAAAAATTTTTTTTAAAGTTAAAAAAATATTTGAAATCTCAAAATGTAGTAAATACTTAATTTAAATACTTAAATAAATAATTTCATTTAAATACTTAATTTCCCGGACAAGCAGTACCTCCACAAACCCCTACCCCTCTCCTACCCAGCCGCTTCCCTTATCCGCGTCTGGTGCGTATCGCTTCGTTGGTCAAATACGTTTTTATTGCATTTTTTTTGGTCGGTTAGGGGTAAGGATTTGCGGAAGGGATGCTAGTCTGACAAATTAAAAATTTAACTTTGATTTTCCATTTTGAGATCGTAGAAAAAAATATAAAAATTTAAAAATGACGTTTTGGAAAAAAAATGATTTTTTTTAAAGCTTACCACGTGGAATGTTCTTCTGATGTTTCCCGGTCTGGCCCTGAAAAACCGTGTAAATATAATACAGTATCGAAAATTGTACATACATCTAGTTAAAGTTTTTCTCAAATACAATGATAGTATATGGTACACAATAAAGAGAAAATATAAAATATTATATAAGAAAAGAAATGAAGAGTACAGTAAGAAGGTTGAGGATGAGGAAATAAAGTGGAGGAGTGGAGGAAAGGGATTTTTATAATAAAGCTGACTAATTCGAAATTCACTTTAGATAATAACATAAACATATTAAAAGGCCTATAAATTAGAGTGTTTCAAAAAGTTATTTTTTTTTGAAGTCTCAAAATTTAGTATTATATCTAAATAGGGACAAAGTAAGTAAAATTTGAAGCAGCTACTTGGTTGATTTAACGGGACAATTTATTGTGTAATGGAATAACTCGGTTGGAAAATGATCGAAGTATTCGGTTAACGCCAGTAACCTGTTATACGCACCACAAGGCGTCCCGTCCCGTCCGCCATGTTTGGTCAATTGGCGCCTTATTGCCAGGGCCGCGGCCGGCGGCGGTCTCCGTGGCGCGGTGGCGCTGTGGCGCCCCAACCCGTAAACATATTAAATATGTGTCATTTTTTCAGTGGCGCCCCCTTGCCCCCGTCTTGTCTAGCCCTCGCAGCCTCCGCTTTGCTTAGCTGAGGGGCGCCATGCCGGCGTTTATTCGCGTGCCACATACGTACGTAGGTATTATTTTGATAAATATCTGAATCGGGGTATCTTAAAAACTGCAAAATATCGTAAAAGAGTTGCGCTGCATGAGCCGGTAGCATAAAGGCAAAATGCGACCTCTGATCGGTCAATCTATGACTCTCCTCACTCGATCATTACCTAAGCTCCACAGATATGGTTATCAGTATGAGAAAAAAGCGCGAATAATATTTGGTCCTGGGTCTTGATTATGATGGGAAGATAAAGACGTCATACCTTCACCTTGACGGTATAGTTGAAGATAAATTATCTCTGGCGATTACAAAGATACACTACCGACCCCCACCTTCCAGTTTTGGATATGTACATCGATATGAAACAAGGGAAAGCGCACGTCACGGTTCATATATCTACGGACTGAAATGACATAGCTTCAGTATGACGTCATAGTTGAAGATAAAAGTCTCCCGACCGACTACTAACATACACTACCGATCCCCCCACTATCAAGTTTTGATGTAAGTACATCGGTTTATACCGACGGGTCTAGAACTCCTCGATCGTTTATCGCATTATATGTGACAAAAAATTTGTTCCTCCGAGCAACTTTTCCTTTAATTACGATTTACTTCAATTTTTAATCGTTTTGAGGTTTGCACTTTTTTTCTTAAAAGCCTATTCAAAATATAAGAGAGAAATGAGTAAATTTAGAAGTCGAACTAAATTCTGACATAACTGTCAGTTTCCGAAACGAGTGGCTAGATGCAAAAAAAATGTCGCTAGATTCTGTCCTACGAACATATAAGAGTATCAAGGCGTAAAAAAGTTGCCACTATAAAAATATGTTTAGTTATTATATTTTTTCCGTCTGTTTTACTATCTTTCGGAGTGTATGTATCAAGACGTTAAAGGAGCCAGCTTTGTAGTCGCTCGGTAGATAAATACAGACGATCGTTAATTTCGTCTTGGCAAGTGTCAAAAGTCTTTTAAAAATCATATTCAAGCGAGCATTTCTTTCTTGAATTGGGATTTATTAGAGTTTATAATTGCTTTGAAGTGGGCACCTTATATCACAGAAGCCTATTTAAAATATAAATGAGAACTATTTTAAATTTTAATGAAGTAAGACGATCATCATTCATTGGTTCGTTTCAATCATATGATGTCGAGATGACAAGTAGGTAGAACTTACCGAGGTAAGATACAGATAGTACAGAAGTTAAGTAAACCGTCTCGATATGTACAGATGAAGATATCATTCATAATTGAGGCCCTGGACTTGCTAGTTATAAACCGAGTTTTATTAAACTTTTTACACCCATTTTTTTATTATTTATAAACCCCTACTGATTACATTCATTTCACTTATTTTTTTCTTTTTTAAATTCAGATTTTATTGTTAATGATAGTATTTCTAACATTCTTTGTAAAGGTTGTCTGAGTCTTTTGTTTAGTTTTGTCTGGTAGTTTATTGTATAATTTCAGTCCCTGGTTTATAAGTCTTGTCCTTGTCTCGTTTTAGAATATAATTTATGATATTGTTCTGATATTCTCGTATTGTGTCCATGTTCACTACAATTTTTTCCAAGTTTTAGTTCTTCGTCTACAATTACATCAGTGGCTACTTTATGAATAAGATAAAAGGATTCTAGTTGAAAGAGTTTAGTTTTATTTAATCGTTTAGTTTGTTTAAAGAGTTCTTTAGTTCTTAGTAGATAAAGTAAATAAACTTTAATATTTTATATTACTGACTTTGTATTCTGTTTATGTCATTTTGATTTCCTGTTCCCCATAGTAGTTGCATATAACATATTTTAGTTTTTACCTAAGCCTATGCTTCATACATCAGATTTTTTCCGTATTTGAAACGAGGATTTTAATTTTGAAAAAAGACTCGATAATGTCGCCATTTCAATAATTAAATTATTAATATGAATTGCCCATGTCAATTGTCTGTCTATTGTTGTCTAAGTATTGCATACTAACATGTTCTATTTCTTAATCAAAGCTCTTTAACTTCACAAAAATCAACTTATTAAATTAAACACCAAACTTCTGAGTTTTGAGAGTGCTTGAGAAGAATATTAGGTATAAGGTGGTTCGATTTTATAACTAACATTGAAGTCCGAGAACGGACGCAGCAGCCTCCTATAACGAGCGTCTTGAGGATGCGGCGGTGGACCTGGCTTGGACACGTGCTGCGCATGCCTCAGGAGAACCTAAACCCAAGTTGCATCTTCTTTAAACCCGCGGGATCACGCCGTCCTGGAAGGCCGTCAATGACGATCTTTAGACTTTATTCGGCGGAATTAAGGGACGCTGGATTGACATGGAAGAAGCTAGAGTGCTGGCTGGCGATAGGGTCTCCTGGAGGCTACTGGTGATGTCCACACGCTCCACTTAGGAGCGGATGCGGAAAAGAAGAAGGAGAAGAAGAAAAAATCAACAGACGAAAGAATTGAAGATTATATGGATGTTCAAACATCAATAACTTAGATTGCCCTCAATTGCTTGAAAAAATTTAAAGTCGTATTCCTCAACGTACAACTCGGCTGCAACAATTATTTCATGTTGGTATTTCAAGCACAAATAATAATTAGAATGCATCTTTGCCCAGAATTTTAAATAATTATAACACGTTTTTTGATGAAATAGATATATGTTTCCTCACTTAAACAAATTTTAAAAAAATGCTAGAACCCTAATTAAAAATAA
>NW_028280295.1:0-134187 GCF_059751315.1 Micrasema longulum
TTTCTAACCAGCGTTTTATCTAAATCGAAAGCATAAGATTGAATGAAATGCTATTTGTGACTTCATCCTAGTTAAAATTAAGGAATGCTAAAAAATTCTAATTTAATAAAATATAAATAAATTTAAACGTTTTTCCCAACCCACATTCTCCATTTTCCTTTCAGCGATTATTCAATAACCACCAAATTATTATTAAACACAATTACTTAGTGCATGTTTAAAATTAACTGAAGTTCCTATTTGTTAAAATAATATTTTTTTTTTTTTAATTAAAAATTGTTGTCATCGTGATACTAAAACACACTAAGTCACTAAAAATAAAATACTTTAACTCATTAAAAAAGCATTATATCAACTCATTAGTTAACTCGAAAAAAAATTGATAATGATCCTTGAGATAAAAATAACTTTATTTAATTTACTTTCATATAATTTTAAATTCTTTCCTCTGTTTTGTATAAATACATCAAACTTCTTAATAAAGATACCAGTCTCGAAGATGTCGCGAAAGCGATGAAACCGGTTACTGGATATTCCAAATTTGTGGATTTTAGTATCACTTGTCTTTTATTTATATAATAAACAATAAAACGATAATGTACTTTTTCAAATAGAATCATTAAATTTATTTCATAAGTTCACCACTGATATCATTGTAGACAAATAACTAAAACTTGTAATAAACATGGATGTAATACAAGAATATCAGAGCAATATCACATACAACATTCCAAAACAAGACAAGGACAATCAAGACTAATAAATCAGGGACTGAAATTATACAATAAACCAGACAAAATTAAACAAAAGACTCGGACAAACTTTTCAAAACATGCAAACAATATTATTATCAACAACAGAGTATAAATAAAAAAGATACTTCATCTTCGTAAAGTGACTGTAATGATCCGTAAAAGTTAATAAAATAAATTTCAAATAAAAAAAGAGAAACGATTATGATAAAATATCTCAGCGGCGATCTTGTATATATGGGGTTCGAACTATCAGTAGGGTCGCAGTGAGTCAAATCTTGCTGGAGGATGCGATTCTATAAAATGCTGCAAACGCCCAGTTGCATTCCATCGGCAGCACTACTGACTAGTTCAACTCGTTAGCGTCCACGTCGCGAACCCCGGGCAATGGTATCACACACATAGCGGTGTGATCACAGCAGATAACGAGAGGATGAAAGGCGAGTTTTTGGCGCATCAAAACTAAAATCAGCCAGCTAAGGGAAAGTAACCCCAACAGAAAAATCCACCAGAGAAGGCAACGGGAAACCGCTCTGGTCATCTTTTCCCAGGAATCACTACGGCGAGTACATCAATAAGCAGTCGTCCTGGATGCGAAATATAAAAGTAGCGCAGGACAGACACAGATGCTTTCGCTGTAGTGATCGCCAACGTCGGGGGACCCGGCAAGGCACTAGAAGAAGATATTTCTTAATTCTGAATAATCTAGGCGTTAATAGGGTATTATCATAATTCGGAAACAACTTTATAAATACACGGTGAATTTAGAACGGATTTTTACGATTCTAATTATATAACATGCATATAAAGTTAGGAATCTACCCGGAAGAATTAAAGACTGCAAGAATAACTCCTATATTTAAAGGTGGATATCGAACGGAACCTAGTAACTATAGACCTATAGCAAATTTAACTGTATTTAATAAATTTTTGAAAAATATATTCATAAACGATTATGGGACATATAAAAAATCTCAATATAATATTCTTAAACCAACATGGTTATCAAGAAAAAAAAGGAACTGGAACCGCTCTAGTAAATTTAGTTAATTAAATTCATACAAATATGGATGCTAAAATTCCAACCACAGGAGTAATGTTAGATTTTTAAAAAGCTTTTGATACGGTTCACATTAAGACCATGATAAAAAAATTAAATGATATAGGAGTAAAATCTCAAGAATGCAAACTATTAAAATTATATTTAACAAATCGGAAGCAGTATACCTTTGTAAATGAAAAAAAAATTAAAATACAAACAGTAAATTTTGGAGTCCCACAAGGATCTATTTTGGGTCCACTATTATATATTTTATATATTAATGACTTATCACTATTAATAATTTTAAAGGGAAAATTATTATGTACGCTAACGACATTGGACTATTCTATAAAAATCAAACAGACATATTAACAAACAACGTCATAAACGAAGACCTTACTATGTTGACTAAATGGACAAACACAAACTTACTTACACTTAATGAAAAAAAATGCAATATTATCCATTTTGAATCTAGAAAAAAATGTCACAAAGTAGATTCTTACATAAATAGTGAACGACTAACTGAAATTGAACATGTTTAATACTTGGGACTAACAATAGACAGACAATTGACATGGACAATTCATATCAACAATTTAATTAGTAAAGTGGCGACTTTATCGAGTCTTTTTTTAAAAATCAAAAACTTTGTTCCAATAAAGGAAAAAAAAATCATGTATGAAGCCTATGTAAAAACTAAAATATGTTATATGCAACTACTATGGGGAACAGGAAATCAAAATGACATAAACAGACTACAAAGACAGCAAAATAAAATATTAAAGTTAGTATATGACCTTCCCTATCTAAAAGCAACTAAAGAACTTTTTGAACAAACTAAACAATTAAATGTAACTGAACTCTTTAAACTAGAATCTTAAAAATTTATTCATAAATTAGCCACTGATGTAATAGTAGACGAAGAATTAAAACTTGAAAAAAACTGTAGTAAACATGAACACAATACAAGAATATCAGAAAAATATCATAGACAATCTTTTAAAACGAGAAAAGGACAATCGAGACTAATAAACCATGGACTGAAATTATACAATAAACTACCAGACAAAACTTAACAAAAGACTTAGACAACTTTTACAAAAGATGTTAAAAGTATTATTATTAACAGTAGAATGTGAATTTTAAAAGTGAAAATATTTTGTTAAATGTATGTAGCCCGTAAGGGTTTATCAATGAAATTTAAATTTTAAAAAAATATTTAAAAAACTATCAACGTATTCAAAGCAAGTTTTTATTTATAATTTCTAGATTAAAAAATGAACATATGCAGAACGGCTTACAGTAAGCGTCACGTCATTTTCCGACTGCGCTTCTAATAAATATTGCGCACAAGAATGGTGCAAAATCGTCATACGTGCCATTTGTCTCATGGGGCGCAAAACGTCTCGTTTTCGAGTAATTCAAAATATGCATATTTTAAACCTGCGTAGAAAACTTATCCGACGTCGCACAAAAAAATATAATAAATAATATAGATTTTATGCTCATTAAAAAATAAAAATATTATAAAAACGTTGAAAGACCATATTCATCACTGTGTTTGGGCGTCTTAGCCTTTTGAGGCATAAAAAATAAATAAATAAAAATAAACAGAATATTAAAACTGCCTTTTAAAAGCAAAATTACGTAACCAGCTTGAAAAAACAAGAACAAGGGTATTTATTATTTTCTTTAACAATCAAATCGTCGAAATGATTTCTAAAGAAATATAATTGCTTTTTGGATAACAAAACAGCTATGTTGTTCAAGGTAAGTTAGTACAGATGTAACAAAAGTAACGCCCTTTCTTCTAAGGGATGTCTGTTACAGGCGATTCCCCGCAGCGACTTTGTGAACACCCCGAATTCACTATAGTAATATTGTAGGGGGCGGAGATCCAACATGGGGTGGCTTTAGAATTACTTTCGGTATTAAATATCTACGTATGAATATTTATTAATATTTATTCATTTATTAAAATGCCTCAAAGGCTTTTACATACATATGAAGACAGACATGCGTTTTAAACAAGTTGCAAAAACTAAAAATGATTTTAAGAAGAAAAGGAAAAAATATGAAAAAAAAAATCTTCTTTACATACTAGTATACAATATATGGGTATACTATACAAATAGTACATACATATATTGCAGTGGAGAGAACAGAAGTGCATTTTTAAATAAAAAGACAAACATGTATTTACAGAAAAGTAGCAAAAAATGAAAATCAATTAAAAAAGTGTAAGAATAATTTAATTTTTTTTTAAATCATCGAACATTAGTTAAAAAAATATGAGTTTAATGATATATATATATTATATATATTGCAGTTAAAGAAGCAGAAGTGCATTTTTTCGTATAAGTTATATAAAAAGAATCTCAAAATCAGAAGAAGTTAGAATAATAATAATTTAGAATACAGATTAAAGTCAATAAACGGTACATAATTTCAACAAGGCATTTAAGAAAGTTTAAACCTAAATTGATAAGAATGAGATTCGTCCAATTATTTCACAGGAAAAATAATAGTTATAAACAGTTTATTCCATAAAATAAGTAGTAGAGAACAGTTCTGTGATTTCCATATACAATTTTCATATTATATTTTTATTATCTTTAATAATATGTATTGCACAACACAAGTCTTTCAGTGCCTCAAGCATTGGTTATGACCGACGTGATAAAAGTTTCTCACAGTAATTTTTATCGTTTTCATCTCAGAGTAATAATGCGTAACCTAGAGAAAAGCTCTAACACTATGTTTCGTAGAACGCAAGCGATGTTGGTTTGTTGGCTAGCAACCAATTGGTGGCCATTTTGTTTTATTTGACAACATAAACATAACGGTTCGATCGGATGCTTTTGTAGCTGTGCTTAGCTTTGTTTGTTTATAACTCAGATATTTACGTTATAATAAATAAAAATCGACTATGGTGAATTGCAGTATGTTTGGTTGCAGCAGTAGAAGCGTCGAAGGTGTTAAAAGAGTCAGTTTTCACAGGTAATTGATGTCGAATATTTTCCCATGATTTACATTGATTTTTGACATTTATTGTCCCGACACGTGCTAAAAAACTTTCCTTATATCAACATATTTACTTCAGATACTATTTTTTCTCAATTTAGGGGATAAATTTGGGAATTAAAGTATGTTTACTGTTGATAATGACAGATGATTACGGGCCAGGGCCGTACTAGGCATCCATATAAAGTTTGAGTTTTTATCGAGCAGAAATCGATTAAAATTTACTTGAAAGTAGCAACGTTAACCTTGAAATTGCATTTAAAATGACGTGTCCAAATTTTAGGCCGCTACTACTCGCCGTTTCGGAGATGTGACGGACAAACAAACAAACTCAACACAGGACTTTGGTTCAATGGAGTTGGGATTTATGTATCAATAAATAAAACAGAAATATACTGTAAATAAAATGGATAAAAAAATAAACACAAACATGCATTTTCAGTTCAATAAAATAAATATAGACGAATTATAGAAAAAAATATTGGGAAAATTCTGCGATGATAAACACATAGGTACATATTTAAAAGTAATTACAAAGCAAATTAATATTCATTTGACAATTCTCGACCTGAGTACGGCTCATTGTTTTGCTGCGAACTGTAGCTAACTTAATACACAATGGTCATAGAATGGTTTTCCTACGTTTGGGCTCCTCTCTAGGTTACGCATTATTACTCCAAGGTTTTCATCAACTAAAGTTTATCAAACAGGGACAATTATATTTTTAAATATTGCCAAACTTCGACCTCAAGCGTCGCGATATAAATATAAAATGTCATTACTTAAAATATTTACGTTTGCCAAATTGCGATGTTTCGCACCGTTTAATTAATAAAATAAACGACACACGAACAACTGAAACTAGCACAGGTTATGCGAAACTCAATTCGCGTTGACATTGACGTTTGGCGTTTGATCGCGTTTGACCACGAAAACATAATCTACTTCCAATATGATCGGTCAATTTGGTTACGGACTTTTTATCGATGTGATAAACATCTGTGATTGAGCGACGGGAGTTTCTTAGCAAGTCTAACCACTTTTATTTAATTTATTTAACTTTTTGTACATAATGTTATTTGTACATTAGCGGGCTTATTGCCAAAAGGAAATTTCTTCCAACCAACCATCAAAATTATAGTTTTATTTTTGTAATTCAAGTTACATAACATATTCGATAGAAAATAAAGATTGAAAAGCTAAAGATAAATAAAAATAGAAATAAACGTATTTGTTTATAAATTCATTAGTACTCTTATGGATAAATGTCTATGCTGGCGATTAGTACTACTAATTTTACTGGCGAGTATAGTTATGTTTAAAAAACCTAAAGGTGTCGGCCTCGTGGAGGAGCGGTCAGGGCGTTTGCCTACCACGCGAGAGGTCTCGAGTTCGATTCCCAGCATGAGTGACATGTAATATTTATTAAGATGTTTTTTAATGTGAATATTTAAAATTTCCTGGACTGGCACCTGAAGCCTAAGACTGATCATCATACCTTCATGTAACAGAAATGATCAAGATACGCTGCGGTTGATGTAACCAATCTAGTGCCCTATTCACCATTAAATGCGGAAAAGGGAATGATGATGATTATGATGAAAAAACCTAAATAAGTTTTCCATGGACATGGAATGATTTTAATAGTTATGGTTGAATTGCAAGATCAGCAAGTTCTTTTTTTTCCATACTAAATCGTGTAAACTAAATATCACAAAAGTAATGGCTTTGTGTAATTAAATTATGCAAGTTGTTTGAAAATCAGTTTTTCAGAATTTTTACTCACTTAATTATTTCATTTGTTTTTTTTATGAAACACTTC
This sequence comes from Micrasema longulum, assembly GCF_059751315.1. Classification (NCBI taxonomy): domain Eukaryota; kingdom Metazoa; phylum Arthropoda; class Insecta; order Trichoptera; family Brachycentridae; genus Micrasema; species Micrasema longulum. The sequence continues at coordinate 6,644 of NW_028280295.1, forward strand.
GCTTTTACTACACGGATAACGGTGTCGCGTGAATAGTGATAAAATGCATGTTTTAGACTGTTTATGGAACACTAATTGCACTTTGTCAGAAGTATAAAGATGCAGGTTTACGATAAAGATTTATCATTGACACTTTACACAATGTGATTTGCTCACAGGATGACAAGATAACAATAATTTGAACTTGGAAGGATGTAGGTAGACTCGGAATATTTACAATCGTTTATGAGTTGCAAGTATAAAAAATGTCAATTCAGTACTTAACACAAGTGAATAAACAGTTTTTACTGTCCGTCTATGAAAAAGATCAGTGTTTTATTTTTATTATTTGTTAATAAACTATTAAACTAACCCAAAAATATTTTTTTCTAATTTTAATGTATCGTATTGTCAGCGCTAGGATTTTTTAAAGTTTTGTGTTTCTGAAATAATTCCGCGTGTAACGTTAGAGGTTCTCCTCCGCTGATTCTCGGTCAGTTCTGCCCATTGGTACATTGGCGGCAAGCAAACCGGAATTTCTTCATAACTCTCTTATTATTGGTTGATTCATATGAACCAATGACGTCGTTTAAAATAGTTTGTTTTTATTGAAATGTTTTTTTTGCACATTTTTTGGAAACTTCCGTACAATTTAATGCTCCATTTTTTACCGCGCTAGAAAACATTTATTGTATCCAATTTCCCGTAGAGCTGAAGTTACTTATTGCCATTTGGTCACGTCTATCTCCCACCAACAAGCTACAGAAAGTGGCCTGGTGGGATTTTAGTTTTAGTAAAAATATGAAAATTGAACTTTAAAAAATGTAAAAATTAAATATTATATAAAAAAAAAAAAAGAAAATAGAAGAATGACAATATCTTATATAAAATATCCATATAATTTGCCGAACTTAGCGACAGGAGTAATAAAAGCTGTAGAGTAAATTTCAATTAAAATCGTGGTTCACGAAATTGAAATAAAATATAAAAAAAATATATGAGCGACCGATAAAAAGACCCCTCAGTCTTCAAAATAGTTTTTGGGTACGCGGATGAAGTACTTTCTCTGTGGAAAAAAGCAACCTTGTCGCCCTAAAACATTTTTTTTTCACTCTAGAAAACTTGAAGAGTTGTCGAGCGTCTGTGAAACATCTAAAGTATTTTTCAATTTATAAACGTGTATTTAGACCAGGGCCGTGATTATAAAGGGAAGTTGAGGACGTCATTCCATGACAGTATAGTTGAGGATAAATTTTTCCGAGCCCCCACTTTCAATTTTTGGGTAAGTACATTGATATGTAACAAGAGGAAGCGTACGTCACGGTACACATATCTTAAGTGACATAGCTTCATTATGACGTCATAGTTAAATATATATTCTCCCGGGCAATTACGAAGATACACTATCAATCTCCTACCTTCTAGTTTTAAGGTAGGTACATCGAAATGTATCGACGGGTCTAGTACTCCTCGGTACGCAAATCTACGCATTAAACTTTTCAACATTCTAAGGTAAGCGCCTTTTTTTTTCAAAAGCCTATTGAAAATATGAGAGAAAAATAAGTAAATTTTTAAGCCGAATTAAATTCTGACATTTTTATTTATCAAAAGCATACAAAAATTAACACTTAAATTATCGAGTCCCACTGAACTACATAAAATGCAGTTCGTCAGCAGGTGCGTATAATTAAGTTCTAATATATATATACAAAATCTTTTCTCTTAAATTCTATTAACATATAAAAACTCTTATTACTATGGAAAAAAAGAAAAATATGTACATCGAAAATAAAAAATGGTTCAAATAAAAAAGAAAAACACAAAAAAATCTTAGTATAAAAAACCACGTTCTAAAAGCCAGATTCGCAGCATACGTATTTCTCTTAAGCCAGATAAGTTTTTTTGATTTTCAATATTTAATGAGAGCATATTATAATTTTTTTGTAAATTGTACTCCAGTGATCTTTTCGTGTATTTATTATTAAATTTAGGAAGAGCTAGTCCATAAACACTAGTAAACCGAGTATTACATTATCTGAAGAGCATCTCGGTGTAATTTAGTAAATACATCCAACAAATTTTTATCCCAAAAGTTGGATATTATACCTCGACTTTCATCTCTTTGAAATTTAGAAACATGGTAACATGAAAAAGAAAAAGTTTAATTGCCCCCTTCGTCTAAGGTTTGAAAGATCAGCTTAAGGGTAAACGATAGGAGATGCTTCCTGAATTTTTATGCATTGATAAAAGTTTCAATGAAAAGAGAAACTCTGAATAATCCACTTAGTATAATATTACAGAGAGTTTTTTCGACTTTCAATTTTTTTGTTTCTGACAACTTAAAGTTCCGTGAAAAATATATCAAAAAACGTAAAACCAATTTGCTTCAATTTGTATATTTGGCCGTTAGAATTGAATGGTAGTTTGGAAAAATAAATGAAACATGTAAATAATGCCCGTGTGGGCGGATGAAGAATACAGATCGGTGTGTGGAGTAGAATCAGAACCCTAGACTAGTGTTTTCGACTCGACAGCTACCCTCGGGTAAACATCCTGAAAAAGAATATCCAACGGAGATAAGTTTGCCTCGTAGTGTAGTTTTTGGAACGTTTGCCAACTCGCCTATCATGTTTGAGGTTCCGAATTTGAATCCTATCAAAGTCAACGTCAAACGAAGGTGTCCCTCGAATAAGGATCTATATTCACAATGAAAATTTTATAGGAAAAGTTAAAAACGATTTATAAAGTAATAATAACAATTTTTGTTTAATGTATTTTTACAGATACATTTTTTTTCTGTTTTTAAAGGAATAACCCGCTAAATCTCTATTTTGAGGGTTGTTAGCAGGTGGGATAGAGGAGATATGGAAGGAGGTAATGAAAAATACACCACAACACGCAGACCAATTGAGAAAAAATCTTTCTCGGATTTTTTCTTGCAACTGGCGGGAATCGAACACAGTTGGTCATCTAACCAACTGCGCCACGGCGCTCGTCTAATTATTTCGAACATATTTATCCCTAACCGACGTAGATATTATGAAAATTAGAAAATAGATTCAAGAGTAAAAAGGGTCCATTGGCCTTTACGTAGGCCTCTTTACTATTTCCTTTTTTTGTGTTTTCGCCATTGAGATATAATATATATAGATAATACTCCATACAAATCCGAGCTAAAAAGTCGTCCCCAATAAACAGAAATTGACCAGCGGAGATAACAAATATCGTCATGTCGACTTTGACGAGCAAAACAAGTAGTACAGTAAAAAGCACGGACTCTTTACATCGGTCTACTATAAGTTCTATTCAGCATGTCACTCCTTTCCGCATACGCGCCAGCTTTGTTTGTCGTTTTGTTTTACCCCCGACTAACCGAGAAGGACGGAGACAGGAGATAAATCGAGAATTGCAACATATAAATAAGACAATATTTTGAGTTTGTCCTAATTTTTTTAGACAAGAACTGGGACTCAACTCCCGGGACAAACTAAAAATATTGTTGATAAATTCACCTGGTCCATGAAGAAGTATAGAAATTTAAAAAAAAAAAATTCATGCGTTGCCTAGTATGTAAGGGTAAGAATTTAATAAGATGAATCTTACCCGCATAAATAAAGGTTTCAGCCATTTAACTTTATAAACATCTGAATATTTTTATAAACAGACAGAATTGAAGGAATGTAAATGTTCAAATATGGGCAGAATGATCAATGTTACACATTGTGTAAAGTGGCCACTTAAACCAGCCAATGACAGGTCATAAGCCTTGTAGATTCCTTGACTTCTATATAACCTTATCTAAAATGTTATTTATCTCTGTTGTAATATGTCAATATTGACAGCTCCCCAGGGAGTTGAATCCTGTCTTTATCTAAAAAAAATTGGACTCTTTTTGGACTAAAATATTTTTAAAATACTTTATATTCCCTCAAATTGAACAGTTTGAGTGGGTGAAAAGGAATTGTCTTGAAGCAATTTATTTATCTCCCCTTATATATGATGGGTCCAACCGTAACGCACGATATTAATTGTGAATAAAACAAAAAGTTTTCAGACAATTATCTTAATCTTTTTTATTATGAAAGAAAGATTTATGACAATTATGTGTGAAACAAAATATCGGCCAAATGCTCTTCACGGCTTCGGAGGCATACCTCTATCTTTAATGTCCATATTTTCAATGACGTTGGGGTATAATTGAGGTTCAATGTGCTGAATTATCTCATCCTTTAGCTCTTGAATTGTTCTTGGTTTATTGATGCACACTTGTTTTTTATTGTTAAGAACCGATGCATCCACAAAAGTGACTGTTTGTACTTCTTCGAAAATGAGGTCGGCCATGCAGTTACCCGTGAAAAGTGTTCGCTATCGCGAGATGATAACGGACATTTTGTGGCCAGAAATTGAGAATATGGAGCTGGACAATACGTGATTCCAACAGGATGATGCCACTTGTCACACAGCCAACGAAACAATGGCTCATTTGCACGAGAAATTCAATGGCCGTGTTATCTTACGTCGTGGCGATGTCAATCGGCCGCCACGATCATGTCATTTGACACCGTTGGACTTCTTTTTTTGGGGATATTTAAAAAAAAAAGTGTGCGTCAATATGCCAAGAACTATTCAAGTGCTAAAAGATGGGATAACTCGGCACATCAACGACAATGAACCTCAATTATGCCTCAGCGTCATTGAAAATATGGAGCATTTGGCCGATATTTTGTTTCATACACAATTGTCGTAAATTTTTCTTTCATGGTAAAAAAAAAGACATTTCTCTGAAAACTTTTTGTTTTATTTACAATTAACATCGTGCGTTATGGTGAGACCACCCTTTATATAAATGGTAGATGTATAAAAAGTATATAAAGAGATAAAATAAATCTTGATCTTAGCCCTTGGGGTGGAATGTTAAGAGTAATTTTTTTATGTACCCCAACTTTCGCATCTAAGACACTGTTCCAATTTATGTATGTACTGGATTTTAGACAATGTTTAGAAAAGAGTCTTGTTTGAATAAATCTATGAACAAATTCCACTTTTAACAGGTATTTTAACAAAAAAGTTTAATTTACGCTTCAATTTTTATTAGTATCGGTATAATGTCTAATTTACATTTATTTCTCATTTTTCGATATTATTATTTGAATTTTTTATGCATCATTTAGTGAAAAAAAAACGCATCTAATAAAAGGAGGTCCTACCGTATAAACACAGGAATTTCCTAGATACTCGGGACCTGAAGCAAAGAACCTTTGCATATTTAAAAACTGTGAAATAAATTAAATTAAATTATGTATAAATTATAGTCAATATTCTTTGTGAAAACTGCGCGACAATAACGACTCATAAAAATAGTTGGCAAAAATGCCAAATATCGTAGATGAAAATGAATCTTTACGTCATGAGTGATTTTAACCATTTTATTTGAAAAATTATCAATAAAAACGTTTTTCCAAAGTATTTATAGTGATTTTGATTTTGAAAATACAAATAATTATTCTTAATCCGCTTCACATATTTTTATCGATATTTGTAGTATGTGATGTTTCTCTATTCACAATACGTTATTATTTTATTTTATCTATGTATTATAATTAGTAAATTAATAAAAAAAACAGTGATACGTAAATCACCCGTATAATCATTTGAAAATACTCAATACATTGCTTTTATCTATATAATATTTACAATTGCCTAAATATAACAATATGTTAAAAATGATAACAAAGCTTCGAATTTCGAACAAAAGTAATCAAAATGTTAAGTTGGCAGATTAATAGAACCGGGGGTGAAATAAACCCCGTAGTTTGAAATGATCTAGGGTAGCAATGTCCTAGGGACCATTTAGTCACTTTGTTCTGAAGATTTTTGACGTCCTATAGAGGGTCAAGTAATGTTTTGGCTCAGAGAAACAGAAACACGGCAAAGGGATGTATTATTGATGAAAATCATGAGATTTTGTAAAATTACTATTTTACGTTAGTTTCAAAATGCATATATATTTTTTATACTTTATCTATTTATATTGTAAATATGGCATTACATATATTATTTCGCACCTCTAGAATAATATTGGCACAATTCAAAAATCTCAATTTTACTGGAAAGCAGTTACTCACACTCGAGCTATCAGTAAACTAATGTTCATTTCTAAACAAACAAAGGAACAAAGGTTCGCTCACTTACGTCATTTATAATGTTTTCTAAAACAACAATGGCATAGTGGTCATTGTACCACTATTATTTCTTAGTTAAAGTAAAACATTATTGTATAATATTGACACTTATAATTACTTGATAAAAAAAATATTTAGGGACATTTCTGCGTAAAAAACGACAGTTTTCGACTCAACTATTATCGCTAAATAATCAAAATTTAGGAGTTACCTTTATAGTATTTAAAGTAAATTGAATTTTCCATGCAAAAATGTGTATAATTGTATGAAAACGTTAAATATCGCCGTCGTTAAAATGTAATTGAACATGTTTAAAAAATAAATCGATACAAATTTTGATTTTTTATACACAACATTTGATTTTACTTTATAGAAAAATGAAGATAATTTTGTTAACTTTCCGTTCTAATACGGGCCTTGGGGCCTTATACTGGAAAAATGTGTCATTTTTTAACACACTCAACAATAGTCAAACGGTCATCTCGATTGCATTGTCATAATGCTATTATTGAAAACCCTTTGATAATTTAACTACAAAGACGAATGAATCAATAAATAAGTTGTAAATAAATAAACTAACATCAAAACGTAAACCTAATCGCTAAACATCTTACCTTCTAAAAATTATGCTCTTCAATAGGTAAATATAATTTTTTTCTACATTTTAAAAATAATCAACATCTTTAAAATACTGTCCAGAAAAAAAGAATTTTTTGCGAATTATTAGCAGCATATATTTTTTTTAAATTTTAAATTCCCGCAAAAATGGTCGTTCCATTCGCCATTCGCCACACGCCTAATACGTCACGATTCTTATTTGCGTATCATGCCCATTAAAATTTGTTTATAACATTATCATGAATCTTGACGTCACTACTACCAAGGCCGAACATGTTGCGTTTTACTAACGACGTACTTGGGTTTAATTTCTTTTTTAAATTTATGTATGAAAACATTTCTCCACAATATCCGGATTGATTTAGAAAATACAATTAATTATTTTAAATCCATTTAATATATTTTGATCAGTATTAGTAGTATGTGATATTTTCCTATTGGGGTACCGATGCAATGCCCTTTGCACAACTGGGTGGGGATAGAAAATGACGAAGTTGATTTTCGCATTGTTTTGATTCAAATTATTCAGGATGAGATAATGCATAGCTGCACTTGCGTGACGAAGAGTAGGGCTAAAAGGGAAGGGAGTGCTAACTTAAAGGTAGGAACGTATATACTCCATACTACCCCCGTGGGAAATAACAACCCGCGTCATGCAAGTACAAAGGTATTTGAGGGGTGGTTTCAGTGACGGATTAAAAAACAAAAAATACATCCAAGGCTGGTTCTAATTCAGTTTTGTTACAAAATATTATATATTTGTAGGTATTGGAAATATAGATATATGAACTAGGTTGTTATATTATTTTATTTCATTATATTGCATTTATTTATTTTATATACGGCCTAAGCCAACAACAACCTCTTATGAAGAAATGACATATGGGCAAGAAACTGAACAAAAATAACATAAAGCCATGTAGCAAAGAGAAACGAGGGCAATAAAATAATGGCAGAAAATATATTAATATTAATAATTACGATCGACATATAAGACTTCGAGCTTACCCTTGCCAGTCCATTTTCATCCCACATTCTGTTAATTGCATAGAGATCTACGAAAAGCCGAAAGACCTATCTCAAAGAATTCCAAGTTGTGTGATGAATTGACGAATCTACTCATTCTGGACAAAGTGTGTTTTATTTTTTGATTTATTTATTTTGTTTATAAATTTATTGCATAAACATGTTTATCACCATCGTCATCATTCCATGTCCGTTCCGTCATTGGAGCATATGTTGTCCACAAAGAGCCTCCAGATATAGCCGTCAGCCTTTAGCTCCTGTGCGTCCTCACAATTCAGGTTCGCGTCTCGCAGTTCTGACACAAACTACCGACGAACAGTCAGCAGCGGACGTTCAGGATGTCTAGATCCTAATGCGTAAGTAATTAAGTAAGTAAGTGAACGTGGTTAAGACTTTCGGGTGCTCAATCACAGATGTTTATCACGAAGTTTATCACGTCGATTAAAATTCCTTAACCAACACTTCATTCCCGACAAGTGAGGTCATTGTGATTGAGCTGCTGGAGGCATCTGGAGTATATGGCACTGATGATAGTTGATGTATATGGTACTGATGATAACTGATGACATAAATCCTTTAAGCAGTTTTTTCAGTGTCCGTTTGCTTTACATATCCATACCAACACAGAATATATTTCTTAATTTTGTCTATAATGCTAGTCTCAGCCTTACAAAATGCAGGGATCTCAATATTTGTGCACCTTTCATACATCGTTTAACTACACATTTGCCTGAGAAATTGCATTTCGACAGAATTCAGCCTACTTTTAACATCATACTTCGCTCCGACGAACATTCGTTTGCCAGGGTAGATTTGAGTGCACCTCTCACCCGGTTCCGGGCACTCACCCTCCTTTCAATATCTTTCTCAGTCTTTTCATTCGTAATATTTATTTATTTATATAATACTTTCAACATATACAATTTATAAAAATATGAGGGTGGGCACATTGCCTTAAGGCAATTTCTTCCTACCTACCCAAACCGGTCAATTTGAGAAAATTACAAGTAGATGGACATATTGAATCTTACAATTTTTTACAAAATTAAAAACAAAGATAAAAAAAAATAAAAAAATAACACTCAACTATAAAGAGAGGAGAGTGGATGGGAAGGAAAGAAGAAGGATAAAGGAACCACTGAATTTTTTTGATAGTAACATTTTAGTCTTGACTTTTTCAATCTCTTGCAATTACTGGGTAAATTATTCCACAATCGAGCAGCTACTACTGTGAAAGAGGAGGCAAGAAAATTAGAGCGATGAAAGGGTATCAAAAGATATATGTCGTAACAAGAACGAAAAAATAGTCCGCGTTGTGAAAGAGGTTGGAAGATCTCTTTTAGGTAAACAGACAAAGTGGGATTATTTACAATATTGTGAAGAAGTGATAGAATATGAATGTTTCTTCTATGCCTGATACTGAGCCAATGTAGTAGCGTGCGATATTCGGTTATTATTCGGTATATATTCGGAATTTGCGAAGCTCAAAGATATAACGTCAACAAACATTCTGAAATCGTTCCAACTTATCTAGTCATTCCGAGTTAGCATCTGGATAACATACATCCGCATAGTCAAAGAGTGGAAGAAGTAAGCTCTGAACTAATGTTTGTTTAACATTACTTGGCAAGAAATTCTGTAATCTTTTAAGCGAGTGTAAACTGCTATAAAGTTTACGACTAACTTCGTTAAACTGATCGTGCCACGTTAAATTCTTATGGATGATGCCTAAGTTTTTGAATGAAGTCCTGAATGGAATTTCTGAACCATCTATTTTGAAAAGAGGAAGTGTGGAAAATTTCACTTTTGAATACATTTTTTTACTACTAACATGTACAGTTTGTGTTTTTGTTTGATTTATGAGATGTCCATGTTTTTTTGATCATGAAGAGACATGTTCGAGTGCAAATGACAATACTTTATGTGTTTTAACAATGTCAATGGATTCCAAATGAATATACAATTACAAATCATCGGCATATAAAATAACATACTTCCCAGATATACAAATTCTTCTACCTGATTCATTATATCTCCGTTGTCACCGATCTCACATTGAGTTATACTTCCATCCCTTTCAAAAACCATTACTTTCGATTAATCAACTAGATTTTATTGCATCTATCGCAGACTATTTTATTAAGAATTGTAGATATTTATAATGCCGTGCAATTGCAGCAAAATGCAAGGCATTATAAGCATACAAAGGGCAATTTACTTAGTTTTGACTGTTAATACTTTAATATTATACTGTTCCTGCTCTGGGACCTGTGGTGTAGGACTGTCCACCTTATCTTCACGTAACAGATGATTCAAATACGCTGCCATTGGTTTAGTAATGCATTACCCTATACACCATTGAGTGTAGAAAAGGGAATGACGATGAAAAAGCAATTTATGTACTTATTTGATACCTTATTTCAAACTGCAAATTTCTCTTGCAATAAACGATTCTGCGCATAAACCTTCTTTACCCTTAAGGGGAAATTTTGATAACGCTTTAAATCTAATAAGCGCTTGGGAGCAGAAATGCTCTGAAACATCCTATCTTTTCAACGACTATTATTAAATCATAACCATCGCACTTTTTATAATCTGCTTTACAATAGGCTGGCAAATCACTTGCCACTGGTTTTGTATGGGCGAGGTAATACAATTTTTTTTTTTGCACCACAACAGGCCAGGAGGCCTAATTACAGTGGTGAATTACATCACAGAGCACCCAGGCTTGAGAAAAATCACATTTTAATTTTTGTGTTCTCACCGGGAATCGAACCCGGAACCTTCCGTGCGTGAATCAAGCGTCTTGACCACTACACCACGGAGGCCGCCACAATTGTATAGTCGAATAAAATTAAATTAGACAAAAAAACTGGTTACAATTTTTACTATTTTTTAAATTGTTGTAAATACAAGTGCAATTTATTTAAATTTTACGTTTTTAATTATAAATACTTTAAACGCATTTTATAAGTTCATGTTGTATATGTTCATATCATTGTAATCAATATACATTTTATATGTATCATCATTTTTCTATAGTCCACAGATTTAATGTTCCAATCGCAGAATATCTTGGTACTTTCTGTTACTTGGAAGATAAGGTAAGAATCGAACAAATTCTTGAAATATAAATATGATGTTTTTTTTACATACCCCTTAATTTATTTAAAAATAAATTAAGACTTATTATTTCTGGCTGCGATACGATCCCACTTACTATTTAATGATGCACACCCCTGAACATTTACTCCCACACTTATACATATAAACACACATCTACACTTACTCTCATACAAATACACATAAACACATCCTTTTGTTGTAACACAATTTAATAATATGTATGATTTTTATTTAGAAGCTTTGCTGGTTTGTCTTTAAACTGTATTTAAAAAATAAATACTATCAAATCATTGTCGACTGTTTGTTTCTTTAAAATAAATAAATAAATAAATTTTTGACAACAAGGCAACGATATTGTAAAGCTTTTATTTTTTAATTATTTTTTCTTGGCATCTTCGCTATCTGGTTATCATTACCAAGTTTGACTTTATGTTCTAGATATATATATTCATCAACCACTTCAATTTTATCATTGTTCATGAAAATGTCTATTTTTGTTAGACACATAATCATTGCTTCAATTGTATTAATTTCCATATAGTTACATAATCAATTCGCCTAGGTCATCCATGTCTTTACTTACGACCACTAGGTAAATATAATTCTTAGATGACTCAAGTACATGCCATCGACCTCCTTGTTTTCCCAATTCAGGGTTTTAAATACACCCTTCAAGGCTAGTGTAAAGAGCCTTGGCGATATTGTGTCACCTTGTCTGACACCTTCTGTATTTTAATTTTATTTGTTTTTGTGTCCTCATGACATTCATAGTAGCGTTGTCACAAATGTTTTTTTAGTCTATGTATCTAGAATCAACTCTGGTATTTTGGGGTGCTTCAATAACAGCTCATTTTTCAAATGTATCAAACGTTTGTCGATAATCTATAAAACGGGGTTATAATGATTTTAATTTATTGCAATAGACAGTGCAAAAAAACATTGTATCGAATACGTTAATAACTTGCCGAACAATGAAAAGGATTCGAACAATTGTACCACCTACGCTTGCCAAGGTGGGCATTCTGCTTGTAATACGATTATTATTAATTTATCCAAGGTGGGTGAATAACCCGTGGGGTTGAACTGAATTGTATACGAGGAAGGGATTGCTAGGGATGTTATTGTTTGGCACGTGTAACGTATTTCACGTGTCAAGAATGTAAGTAACGCGTGGTTTTAAGTTCTAAACCTCTTTTGTTTTATACAAATAACTTGATACCTGTAAATATGATCATTTTTGGCGGATTCGTTTTTCTTTATTCATTATGACATTTAATACGTTGCCGTTTAGGCAAAAGTCACTAACCCAAAAACTATCATTTTGAGAAATCGCAATTTGAAAGTTTGGAGACCAACAAAATATCAAAATTTTTGTGTTTCTGGGGTTTTATCTGCAGAACATAATTTATTCATGTCTTTTTAATGAATTGTTTCGAAAACTTTTTCCTTTTGATGCATTAAAAATATCTAGAAGGTTTTTAATGAGGCAAGTTGGGTAAAATTTGGTAAAGTGATTTTTGCTTGTTTATAATCCGGACAATGCAAGCTAAAAGAGGTATTGAAAGAAAGTGTAAAACTGTGGTTACAAACGATTTTTTATTATAATTATTTTTAACACGTTTCTTTTTAAATGTTTTAATATCAAGTAACAGCAAAAAAAACATTCTCATCATTTTCCGCAAACTAACAGTTCACAGTGGAGTTCTACTGCCAACTCTAATGTATGAGAGCGAAGTATAAAAGAAGAGGCAAAGGAATATATAAGTTCAAATATAGGCAGAACGGTGAATGTAACAGTGTGTAAATTGGCCACTTTAACAAACCAATTACAGGTCATAAGCCCTGTAAATGCCTAGACTTCCATATTCTCTTCTCAAAAATGTTTTCTCTCTCTGTTATAACACATTTAAATATGAATGACTCCCTGGGGAGGAAATTCAGCCAGTCTGCAAGCATTTGGACATACTGAAAACATTGTTTTTATATTTTTTATACTTTTTTTTTTTGGGCCAGGAGGCCCAATTACAGTGGTGAATTACATCACAGAACACCCAGGCTTGAGAAAAATCACTTTTTTTTTTTTGTGTTCTCTCCGGGAATCGAACCAGGAACCTTCCGTGTGTGAGTCAAGCATCCTGACCCCTACGCCACGGAGGCCGCTGATAATATTCATCAGTTATATCATTTAAGGCTTTTCAGTAGGTGAGATATTAAGCATGTGGAAGGAAGTTATGAAAAATACAATAAGACGAATTGAGAAAAAAATCTTTCTTTAAGTTTTTTCATCCACCTGGTGAGAATCGAACCCGTGATCATAGTTTCACGATTAGCCTTTTAACCAACTCCGCTACGGCGCCTGTCCAATTTTATTATGGTAATGTATTGTGATTTTATTGGTTTGTTGTTTTAGTCTGTCTATTTCCCCACTCAGCATAGAACTAAGGTCCCGCGGGAAAGAACTAATTATTTTTTCAATTGTGAATCGTTGCGGCCGAAAAATAAACAAATAAGAAAAATACACATTTCTGCGAAGCGGTTTTAAATTGTTTTATTCCGAAACAAATGGTCAACGTTCAAACGTGTTTATTTTAAATTGTGTTATTTATTTAACTTTTAAGTTATAAGATATATAAAAATGGAAATAAACGTATTTGTTTATAAATTACCTAAAATCAAAACTATTACTCAATGGGAAAAAGGAAAAAAGAGGAAAGAGGAAAAAAAAAAGGAGGAGAGATTTAGGAAGAGAAAGGAGATGTTTCTTCAGGCGTGATTCAAACAGAGAAACTGTAGTAACATCTTTGATAGTGGATGGGAGATGATTCCACAGTCGAGCCGCATGGACACTATATGAGTTAGAGAAGAAAGAGGAATTGTGGATGGGTATTAAAAGAGTGCCTTAAGAATTAGAACGAAAACGTAAACCATGAACTGAAAAACGTTGAAATTTTCCACGCAGGTATATAGGAGCGTTAGGACTATGAAAGACTTCGCTGTCTAATTTTGAGCCATTTCAGTTGCCAACGATAGTCAGAAATGTGGTCATATTTCCTTAGAACAAAAATGTACCTTATGCATGTATTCTGAAGTCCTTTTAGTATATCTAGTTGCTTACAGCTTAAATCAGTCATGGAAACATCAGCGTAATCTAGAATGTCTAGAACTTTGTGATTACAAAATGATTTTAGATCTTTTTGTTGATCCCGAATTTAAAAAAGCGTATCCTACACTAGATTGAAAAACTAGGGTCCCCTGTTCGTTCCCTTAATAACAAATTACTTCGGAAAACAAATACAAAATCGCGTTATTCCAAGGTTGTTCAATAAACGACTGAAAAATATTATTAACATGGATGATCTTTAAAAGAAAAATAAAGAACTGAAAAAATATATCCTCGGTAGTTTATATTATCTGTTAAAAAGTGATTAATATATGCATATAACATGTGTTATAGATTTATTTAAGTGTATAAAATAAACGTGTCTCAAATCATTGTGTCCCACCGAAAATTCACCAGACTTAGTGGTTTATAAATTATAAATTATAATATGTTACAAAAAATACCGAATAATCGCTGTTCTGCACCACTGAAACTAAAACAAACATTAATGTATATTTTGTGTAGTAAGTCAAAAAGTTTTTAAACAAAAAGACACAGACAATTCAAACCATGCCTTGCCTTTTTTCAAAGAAGGGTGTTAACTTTCAACGAGATGTTAGAGCTTTCACAGAGCGATTTATAGAAAGATTTTCAGAGAATAGTGGGAACAAAGACCTTTTAATGGCCCGTTTTTGCTGAAACACTTCAACTTTAAACTAGGAATCTTTTGAAACTACTTCAAAAGATTTGAACTTAAATAGTTCTGTAAGAAGCCTCAAAGAGAATATTTCAAAAAAAGTAAAATGCAGTTTGACTGCTATTTTATACACCGTGTACGTTAAATAATTTAAAAAAGATATTTTTTAAAAATGACGAAGGTTTATAGGTATAACTAATGCTACTTTTAATTTTTTTTAGTTCACTTGCGATAGCCAATTTTTTGACGGCTTCTATTTGAAATATTTGTTTGCTATTTGTTTTACGTTAATTATCTTAAATCTGATGAGCCTATTAAGTATAAATATAACACTCTATACAAGGGCGTGCGTAACGCATAATGAGTATTCACCTCTACGAATACCTGGTGAGATGGCACCTTATCATCATCATCATCATTAGCCCTCTGGCGTCCATTGGTGAACATATGGCTTCTCCAAAGATACCCACATTTTCTTATCCTGAGCTATCCGCACTCAATCAATTCCTGTAACTCATCATATATCATTACACCACTTGCCTGAGGCCTGGAAGCCTCATCCACTTACCCGGATCGATTTTAAAGGTTTTGTGGCCTCTTTTCAAACTTAAACATTTTTTTTTTCAAAAATGTTATGCCCAAGGCCGAACGACACTTTTTTGCCTGTCCTGGGTTACTATTTCAGGACTTTTTTAGCCCATCTAGAGTCTGTGATTCTGGCAATATGACCAGCCTAACTCTATTTCTGGTTGGCAACCCTTCGGACCACATTGGTGACTTTGGATCTCACTCTTATTCATGTATTGGTTCTTATGTCTCTTAATGAAATAAAGGGGGTTTTCATCGCGATTGTTTACAGTTTTTTCTAAAGCTCAATTCAAGCAAGAAAATTTTGGTATCTGGTTAGAAATATTTGTAAGTAACGTTTCCTTTTATTTTCTATTTTATTTAGATGCAGTCTCTGTTATGGTTTTTACAAATTTCAAATACTTTTAATTCAAATACATCTTTTCTGCAAAACTTCAAAAAACCATATGTTTTACGTTTTATTATAAACTTTCAAACAATACTAAAAATTAAACAATTGTTTTTACTTTATACTTAAATTATTTCAATTTAAACTGTTTTAATGCCATAATTAAAACCGCTGCTTACACTTATATTTATAACATTGAAATTAGTTAAGTCACCAACCAGTCTAACAATGCCGGTCACGACGAAACCCAGTCACTGGAAAAAATCATAAATGAAAACAAATACTTATTTTTATTATGATGAAAAAAATGCAGTTCTACTAAGAAATGTTCATAGAAAAATTTAATCCGTTGATTATTTTTTTTTTATATCAATATATATTTTTTAAATTTAACAAAAACTCAAAACTCATAGTACAAGGATTTAAAATTGTACAATGAGTTACTAGGAGAAATAAAAGAAGTTAAAAGTCTCAATTAATTTGTTTACATACATAAGTATATTGTACATTATTTGAGACAATAAGTCCCAACTCCATTAGACTAAAAGTCCTGTGTTGAGATGGGACGAGCAATTATATGACACAGACACATAAGTATATCACCACAAATAAAGGATTAGAAACATAAAAAATAATTATAAAAAATATTAATAAATACATATATATGGCACATCAATACGGTAAACAGTAAACTTAAGCATTTGGAAAATCATCATGGAGTTTCCTACTCAAATCTCCCCCACTAAAAAAATCCAGTCCTTAACTCCTATCTTGAAAATATTTTTTGTCCTTGAGAGCTTAATACGTTCTTCCAAAATATTGAACACTTTCGGTGCGATAAATGAGAGATGTGTGTGAGCAAAAGTCGAACGGGTTTTCAATATATTCTAAATCAATTGAAAATTTGTTTTTTTATATTTCAACGTGTAAAGTAACCACTTTAATCAACAAATGACAGGTTATTAGTCCTGTAAATGACTAGACTTCCACATTTCTTTCTTTAAATTGTTATTCATCTCTGTTGTAATATGCTAATCAAAATTATTAATTGCTTTATCGCTATATTTTTACCGGTAATGAATGAAAAATTAAAAGTTAAAACATTTTTCTACATATACCTTTCGAGAAAATAAAAAAATAAAAAATTAACACATTAGCCACATTATTTTTTATTATACACGAAAAAAGGCCTTTTCTGTTGGAGATTTATTGTTTCAAAAACGAAATTAAACGAGTTTCATTTTACTCCACAAATTTGTAAATATTGAAATTTCGCTAAAAAGTTTCTTGTTTTATCCTTGTTAAAAATAATTGGTGGTTATTTTATTATATGGTATAAAATAAATAATAGAAAATACTTCGTTTGAATAATCTTACGGCCGCAGTCAAAAATCGATTCAAAGCCGGTATCACACAGTCGAAATGCCTCTAGAGATAAACATTTACATAAGCAGTTACGTCACCCGCCCTAGGGAGAGTGGGGGAGATCCAGCCCTCTAGAAGTATTTGGATTTACACCTACCCAAGTCAAACTGAAACGTGTACCCTAGATAGCCTCCAAGCTCAAGAGGAGAAGTTAAAACTTTTAATTGGGAATTATATACAGGATCTAATGAATACTGATGATTTCATAGGCGAAACAAGAATTTTATTATTTATAACAGTTGAAAATTAATATGTTAATGTTACTTTTAAGAATAATAAAAAAATAAAAAATAAGTAATAATATAATAAAGATAAAACTGTAAAAATGTATAATTATATTATTATTAATTAAAAAAATTTTTTTAAAGAAAATTACGGAATATTGGGCCCATTCATTTCAAATAATCGTTTTTCTTTCTAACTCTTTAAAGACTCTGGTAAATAATTCCTTTGCAGTGATGAAACATCGTGTTACCACAAGCAAAAAGCGGAATATTCTTAAGTTCAGACATTTGACAGAAAAAAAGACATACAGACATACTGTTTAATAATTCCTTTTTTATAATTTACAAAAATAAACAAAAAATTTAGCATGGCTATAGTAAAATAAAATAAAAATCCTCAATACGCTGATTATCTTACATGCGTGCGTCTCCCATCACTGTCAATAACGGACTGAATCTGTTTCACACAAACACCGGCCAAAGAACAGCGTCTCTGTCTTCCATATGTATAGCTGTATTAGCGTCACATTCATTATTCGCGTTGTAAAGATAAATATTTTTTGTTTTAAAATCCAACATACTCGTAGCTATTAAAATTTTCTTTTTCCAAATCCGGTGCGAAAATGTCAACTTGAAGATTACAAAAAATTATTCATCAAAAAAATAATAAGAAAGGTTTTTCATGTCTTGTATCGTATGTAGACTAGTGTGACATCACAGCCAGGCAAGAGTTAAATTCATTATCTATTGTAAATGATAATTTTTTTAACATGTTTTATAAAAGGGTGGTGTTATGCAAAAATGTATTAAACCACACCAACCTCAAAATGAGATAATTTATGTTTGACATAAAGCGCATTTTTTTTTAATCAATAATTTAGCTTGGCTGTTAAGTTTAAAATATAGAAAGTATTTAATGGAACGCAAAAACGCGATAACTATTTTATATTGAGTATTTTTGAACACACAAATTAAAAAAAAATGGGATAACACATTTTTACAGAATACTTGAAAACTATTACTTTGGTAATAAAAATTACGCACAAATGTTTTGAACAATGTTACTAGCCAAAAAAATATAAATCTTTAATTTTTATTATTTATTTTAATGTAAAATTTCCAATAGAATATATCTGTACCATAAAGCTGAAATGCTGGAACTCACATTTGGTAAATTATTCATGAGAGCGGTTTGAAGTTGCAAAACGGTTTCAAATGTATCTCTTGAAATAAAAACACCATTTATTGCTGTTTCTTTGGGTTTATAGGCTTTTGATAGGAATATTTAAGAAAAAAACATTCAAAGTATGGACCGTGTTTTTTGTACTAACCGCCCGGCCCGCCCCCTATTCCTCTTCAAACTTAAGTATAAAAAGTAATATAGAATATTGAATGAAACACAATTTGTTTATGAAACTTTCTTGGGCAAGAACATTTAATTACGTGCCATTAATTAATACATGAATTCTTTATGAAAATAACACGTAAATATAAATTTAATGACATGATATTAATAGCAATAAAACAGTAATTGAAAGAAAACATTGTGTGAAAAAAAACAAAGTAAAATAATGAAATTAACGGCAAAAGAAATGACATAATGGTAAAGTATGTTTTATTATGACAAAAATAATTAATCTTGTGCAAGATCCTTCGCAGCTTAAAATGTAGTTTGGTATTAAAATTGTGGAATTTATTCAGTATCCACTGCTTTAATACCAGCAAACCGTTGAATTTTGTTGAAAACATGAGTATTACTGAGCACTACTGGTGTTTAAGAACAAGTTATTTCAGTAGTGGTATACCGGAGATCTCCAGTGTTTTTAGCATTAATAAAATTTGAATATATGAACAAAATGACATTCATAACTCAATTTTGCAAAAAATGTGACTTCCAGCATTTCAGCTTTAAGGTACAGATATTATAATGTGATTTAATTGTGACTAAAAAATAAATAAAATTAAAATAACAACTTCATGTTCTAAACTAGACGTAAAAAATACTTTGTGGTTTACTTACAATATGGATCCCCAAATTGTATTTTGTTGACTGCCGTTTGTTATGAATAAAACTTCTCGGAAATTCTGGCAAAGAAAGTTGTATTGCGGGGTTAAAACATTTATGTAATATTTTTATCATGTTATTCACATATTTATATTAATTCGCAACAATAGGTAAAGCTTTCTTTAGCAGTGTTACATTGTTTAAAGTCACTTTGCATGGTTTTTAGTTAACGCATCGAGGTAAAGAAATTTTATACATTTCAACTCATCAAACTATTTTTTCAATGTAAGAATATTAACTTTGGGTCATAATTCTGACGACAACTCATTGCTTCGATTTTGTGTCTTAATATATATTTGCATTACATCATCCCAAGCTTGTCTGAGTCTTTTGTTTAGTTTTGTCTGGAGATGGTGTGGGTAAACTATGACAAGCGTGTCAGAGATGGCGCCTTAAGGCATTTTGGGTGACAAGAAACAGTCCCCATGAATATAAAGTACCTACCATCACATTGTGCACCCGTTATATGACCAGTTCAGTAAAAGATTGTATCAATTTAGATCCCTAGAACAAATGACTAAATAATCGAATATCGGAATGTAGTAGTTTACAGTATTTTGAAATCAAATAGTTTTAAATGGATGCAATGTGATGGTTTGGAGTAGCAAGTTGAAGAATTTCAAATATCTAACTGTATTCTTCAGATATCGTGTACACAAAGAGTTGCCTTCAATTGCCTATAAAGTAATATCAAATTTCATATGCCAAAATGTGTATATTCGTAAGAAATTATGACCTGGTGATGACTGAGTAGTCAAGCGATCAAGTCAAAAACACTCTTCCAGAGTTCTGGATCTATTTGCACTCAGAACTGTATTATTCATCCACCTGGACATAGAGTATATGGAAACATCACGTAATTCATATGTTGTACCGTGAATAAAAAATAACAAACTAAAAGTCAATCTCCCCAATAAACCTAAACCTATTAAAACTATTATATTACTAAATAAATTAAGAATAAATTTAAAGAAATTTTACAAACCCGAGTCAAAACAAATATTTGTTTAAATTGTTCTAACCATTTTTATTTTGCATTTATATTTTTTTATTCTCATGTTTATTAGAAATTGTATAACTTCAAATTACTAAATAACTATAACAGCCTAAGGTACTCGTCAAGCACAAGAGCAAGTTTCTTTATTGAAAAGTTAAAATTTTGATGACTAACACAATGCTGGGAAAATGAATTTCTTTGATATTATTTATCGGAGTGGACTGTATTTTAATTTTATTGAAATAACTGAAAATCCTCGGTATTGAGTATGCAGTGTTAATCGGTCACAACCCCAACAAATGAGGTGGATTAAGAGTGGAGGCTACTAACCTGGTTCGTTTTTGATGGAATTGCTGTGGTCCGACTGGTCACTGACGAGCGGCACCAACACTAGAATAGCCCTCTGATCTGGAGCTGAAAGCTGGAGCGATGGTTGGTGGAAACAAAGTCAATGATGCGGCATACGTTTAACAAAATAAACGAGCGATTCACGACACGAGGTCTTATTGTGGCGGATGATCAAAAGATACTGGTGATGGGAGTGAGCAGTGGTTGTGGATACAAAGGATTCTGAAGTTGTGACAATATTTTAACAATGTATATCCACATAATTTGCAACCACATTAATTAATTCAAAATATTAAAAAATACCCTCAGAGGGAGGCGTTTTAAACACGTACACAAATGAAATAAAATAATTTCTCGTTAGACCTCCACGTACCCCGCCTGTTTATTTATTAGCTTTACCTAGTGGGTCGTTTCAAATGTCTCGGTTTACAGTTTCTAGGGAATATATACAACCCAAAATAAGCCTTTAAAAATACGTGAATTTAAGGTAGTTTCTCATTCCAACGTGAAAGCTTCTGAAGGGTTAAATATACCCCTGCCGCTCTAATATGAGCCGTATTTGCCTATTTTCGTAAAAGATCTTTTGCAAATAATAAAAATATTAAAAGCCTATTAAAATACGCTTAGATAAACTTGACCTGCCATAAACATTTTTGAACAGGCGGATGAATAATAGAGTTTTGAATGTGCAATGGAATTTGAACCCTGGACGCGTGTTTTAGATTATGTTTTAGTACCCATAGAGAATTTTGTCAATTTGTTCATCTTTTATCAATCTTATATTATTTTATCAACGTCGTAAGGCTGATAAATAACCTTACCTTAATTTAAGTGATGATCGATATTCGCTGCATTTGGTGTACCAATGCAGTACCCTATGCACCATCGGGTATGAATGAGAAAGTACAAATAAATTGCAGGCAACACTGAGGTTTTTAAAAAAACTAATTAGTTTTTGTTATTTTGCTGCTAATTTTCAAAAAAAAATACGCTAGCCACTATAGATTATTATTTCAAAGTAAAAGCACAATTTCAAATGTTTCAAGTTTGACATATTATGATTGTTAATTTATTCCAACAGTAATCAAATTAAATTCATTATTAGACCAAATCGTATTTTTTTACCATCTCTTCAAAAATCAAATCTGGGTAAAAAAGAATACATTAATTGAGTATGTTCATTATACAATAAAAGCTTTAGCATGATATGATATCCAAGATTGAAATGTCACTATCTAAATCTAAAATCTTTCTTTCCGATACCCTCTTCTCTCTTCATAGTATAGTGTTATATTTTTTTTAGTTAATCATTGTTTTCAATTTTGTATAAAATCATAAGATTCAATATGTCTATGTACCTACTTGTAATTTTCTCAAACTGAACGGTTTGGGTAGGTAGGAAGAAATTGCCTTAAGGCCTTAATTGCCTTAATTGCCCTAGAATTTTAAATTTATTACCAAAAGAACTTAAATTTAACTCACATTGTAACAAGAGCAAAATAAGAGAGTGGCTACTCGATCAAGAGTTTATATATGAATAGTAGCTTAGGTGTAAATATTTTAATTTTTCATATATTTTCTTGTATTTAAAAAATAAATTTATATATTATTATTTGTATAAACATATTTATTCTGATCTTTCCGGCTGTTAATTTTTATCTGTTATTCATTGTTTTTATAAATGTAAATAATATTATTAAGTCAGTATAAATATAATCTTCACCAACAAGCTACAAAAAGTGGCTTGATGGGATTTTAGTTTTAGTAAAAATATAACATGTGAATTTTTTTTTGTTTTTAAATTGTAAAAATGTATAATTATGCTATTAAATAAAATAAATAAATTGTGTTTATAAACAAAATGAACAAAAAATTTTTTGGACATAGGGAACAAGGTTTTTTCTAATCAGTGTGAACTCAAAAAAAAAAAAAGGCAAAATGCCCGCCCTTATATGTACATAAAGTGTTTAATAAATATTTTTTCAATTATTTTTTTTTTTTTGATAAAAAAAAAAAGCTTTTGTGTTCTTACGATTTAAACAAATATTTCATTTTAACGGCCATTTTCAACGAGTTGTAAATAACTCTCAACTAGAAAATGGGAATCAAGTTGGGGTAGAGTAGGCTACGGGACCATAATCCGATTAAATATTGTTTCTCTTCTTAAAATTATATCTTAAAATTGCGATGAAGACTGATGGAGTTCCTGTTTTTTGAATAATTTATTATTTTTCTTTTTTTATTTTTAATTACATATATGTAAGCGTATGTATGTATGTATGTATGTATGTATGTATGTATGTATGTGTATTTGTATATACATATATGTTTATGTGTGTACATGTATGTATGTATTTGCATGTGTGTGTTTATGTATGTGTAAATATGTACGTATATGTATGTTTCTTGTTTGAATATATATATATATATATGTTTACATTAATTTTTTTTTTTGCATTGTTTTCTGTTTTGCCTGTTTTCCCATTCTACAAACTTTCTTTCACTTGTTGCGAACTTAACTTTTTGTTCATATGTAAACCCATTATTGATCTTGTTATTGTTTGTTATTGTGTATGTTATATTTATTAACACTCGTATGACTGTTTTGGTTTCACGATATTAAATAAATAAATTAAACAAATGAATGTAACAGCAGCCCAGTTATGTTTTAATATTTTGCCGTGTATGTTTTGAATTTGCTTTTCGCAATTTTTGAATTTTTTTCATATAGGCATGTAGACTTTGACGATGTGCTTATTCTATGCCTACCTAGCTTATGGTAACCAATAGACCCATACATCAGTTTATGAAATGTTGATAAGATGCGTTTTCATATTAATTTCGAAATACGAATGCTGAAAATCTGGCTTTTAGAACGTGGTTTTTTAAATTGAATTTTTTTTCGTGTTTTTTTTTTTTTTGGACAAATTTTTATTTTTCTACGTGTAACATATTTTCGATGCACATGCAAATACATATTTATTTTTTTAAATACTAATAAGAGTTTTTATATGTTATAGAATTTAAGAGATAAGATTATGTATATACATATATTAGAACTTAAACTATAAACACCTGCTGACGAACTGCATTTTATGCAGTTCAGTAGGACTTTATAATTTGTATTTCAATTTTTGTATGTTTTGCTAAATATTTTTTTTTCGAAAATTTTTAAATATTAGAACATTATTCGTAACGCATTTTCAAAAATTATTATATGGTTTTTTTATTGAAAAATATTACTTTCAATAACGTATATATTATTATTGTGAGCATGTCATTGACGAAAAATGAAGTGGCCACTTTTTATAAGAGAAGCCTATTTTAAATATAAATGAGCACTATTTTAAATTTTAATTAGGTAAGGAAAGCGGTTTTGTTTTTGATAAATATCAAAAATATTAGAATACTGGTTCATTACGCGTTTTAAAAACTTATTATATTATTTTTTTATTGAAAAATATTATTTTCAATAACGTATTTATTATTATTGTATGCATGTTATTGACGAAAAATATGTAATGTATTTTTTATATTGTTTTTAATTTTTTATAAACCTAAAGAATAAATAAATCATTTAATCTGATATCCATCATCAGAATAGTTTCATAAAACAATGGTTTAAACGTGGTTTTAAATGTATTCCCTATTTAAAAATTACAACTGGTATGAAGAACAGAAGGAAATATGGAAGTCTAGACATTTACAGTGTTTATGACTTGTCAATGCTGGTTTAAGTTGCCACTTTAAATGTCTCGACTCCCATATTTTCTTCTCTTAAGTGTTCTTCATCTTTGTTGTAATTTGTTGATTTTAATGACTCCCTAGGGAATGAAATCCAGTATTGTGTCTATGAACATCTGGATAAACTCTAAATAATTTGACCACATGAATCTTTTTACAATAATAAAGCTTTCAGCTCTTTAAATTTGATTAATTCAAAAGATTGAAGAAATGTGTATGTTCAAACATAGGCGAAATCGTGAATGTTACACGGTGTGTAAAGTGACCACATCGACAAATATAAGCCTTGTAAATGCCTAGACTTCCATATTTAATTCTCAAAAGTGTTCTCCATACCTGTTGTGATTTTTTTTCCTTAATAACTCCCCAGAGAGTTAAATCCAGTATTTTGTCTATAAACGTTCAGACAAACTCAAAATATTGTTTTTATTATTATTGCTGGGATATGGTTGTAGTTATTTGTGAAAACAAATCAAAACATTTTATTGAAATAGTTGGATGGTTCTCATGAATGAAAACCCAACCCAGAGTTTCAGAGTACCTCAAAAAAAAATCCGAAGCCTTCACCCCATCCCTCCCTCCTTATTGGGCCTCCGCCCACTGACGTCACGGCCGGCCCGGCGAATGGGAGCGCGGCAGGGGCGCGCAGGCGCGGCCGGCGGCCCCGTCTCGGTCCCGGGAAGCTCTTCAGTCGTGAGCCGCTCAGCCACGCAGCACCACCGGGCCGGCCCGTCACAGCTGTACACGTGGTCAATATATTTTCCATAGATAAATCACAAAGCCTCTTTTTATCCATGGATAAAGGAGGCTTTGACAAAATGGCCGCCTGCGCCATGCCGGCAAAAACAGTTTAATCAGTGATTTTTTTACTCCAATGTGTTATTTTAAAAAGCATTTTGACAAAATGACCCATGAAATTCTTAATTGATTATTCTTCTTATAAAAAAAATAATATTTTCTTTTTTATTCCGTTTTTTAAATTTGTTATGTAAGACGTCATTTAGACTATTTTCCGATTATGTAATCGAGGGAGGTTAGCTAGAGGGGGATGCATGTACTTAACTCGCGTGAGAGAGAAAGGGGTATCCTATTATAGAATTTTCTTTTACAGATTTTACCTCAGTAAAACTTTCTTAAGCTCTTTAGGTCAACTTTTGGGGCGGAATAAAAGTTTAAATTTAAGAGGGGGTTCATTTTAATTTAGAACGCGATAGGGTCACTAAAACTATTTCGTGAACACGTAATTACACAGTAACCTGAATATACTAATGACATGTTTAATTATTTACGAAAACATTATATCCAATTAAATTGACGTACCTCATATATTATAAAACATAAACTATAGACTTAATTGAACTTTGAATCGTTTTGTAAAAATCAATTACAATTTTTTATAGATACCAACTCGGACTCATTGATATCAAGTAATTTAAAATGTATCAAATACATATCAATTTTAAAATATCAATTCAAAAAGTGATAAAATAGGATTAAAATTGGTTAAGTGAATATTCGACCTGGACAATCGTACCAAAAACAACAGGAAACTCAGATTCAGAAGTGAATTACAACATCTCTGGAGACGTTGGGTGAAAAATTAATGAAGAAAAACAATTTTCGACTGAAGATCATAATCATATCAAAAATTGACTTCGCCAGAAGTATGCACAAAACAGAAGACTGTATCGGTTAATATTGGACATAAAACATCAAGCAAAGGAACTGTAAAGAACGTCTATAGAAAACAAAAGTGGAACGATGATTGAAGCCTGTAAAAGGTTCAAACTAGAATCTTAAACTATTAAAAACATCAAAAAAGATTTCAAAAAAGGTGTTTCAAAAGCGGCAAAAATTTTAATAAAGAACTCTTGGATAGATCTGAAGTTCTAAAGGAGGATTTAAACTCGTTCAGGGTGGAGGGACCCGGAGGGGTGGACAGCCCAGCTCTGGGCAGGCTTCAGGGAGCCCTGTTGGGGGCGTCGCCCCAGAAACTGGCGGCTGGGGTCCGAGGGCTTGCCAATCGCATTGGATCCGCTATACCAACTGACACAGGTAAGGATCCTTAATTAACCTTTTCCAACTACCGTGTTTCGTTTTTTGAGATGTCTTTTTTAATTTTCTTCGTATCGCGGTCTAATTTTTTATTCATCAGTACGAACGAATTGTTTTTGATATTCTTACCTTTGCTACGTGTCGAAAATCGTAGCAATCGATAATGAGCTTCCATCGAAACCGTAATTTGCCTATTAACTGAGGTGTGGTCTCGTGGTAGTATTGTGGACTCAGGGATCAAAGGACTGATTCCAATTACACTCTTTCACAACTCGATTCATATTTTTCCAGCACAAGTTATCTAGTAATTTGAGAATATGGTCTGAAAATTGAAATGCACATCATCAACAGATTTTTTTTTTTTTAACATTTTTTTTTTTTTTGCACCACAACAGGCCAGGAGGCCTAATTACAGTGGTGAATTACATCACAGAGCACCCAGGCTTGAGAAAAATCACATTTTAATTTTTTGCGTTCTCACCGGGAATCGAACCCGGAACCTTCCGTGAGTGAGTCAAGCGTCTTGACCACTACACCACGGAGGCCGCCGAGAATCTTATTTACCCCCCCCCCATCCTTTTACTTTCGGGTTATAGTATTCTTGACTGCGTAATAATTGTCATAATTATTATAATACCCTTTTTGCACTGGATAATGCATAGATCACTGCATTGGTAAACCGAATTTTGTATTCAACAATGTTAAACAGTTATGCGTACACCTTCGGTTTTTCAATGAAATATTCGTATTTATTTAACCATCAATAATTATTCTGAATTTATTCATCCGTTGACATTAATTATTCATCTTCTTCCAAAAACAGTCTGAATAAGCGCTGCATTACCTCTACAAAGGGAAGCATTTTGAAGAGGAATACGCAACCCTTTAAACAAACAGCCCTTTGCCTAGTTCCGCCGGCGGTGGGGGGTGTTTGCTTATCATTAGGCAGGATATTTGGGGAGCGTCACACGCCTAAAGGTTTAAAAGGAAAACCCTTTTTCCTACGGATGTAAATTATCTACAGAGAATAAGATGTACCGAGAGATAATTGGATAAGCTATTACCTAATTGACTAATCATTTAATGACAAAAGATAACATACCTGTCCATACATTAAGAGTTTTAGGTAATACGATAATCTTTGGTGGGTAGATATAAGTCTTCTTTTTCTTCCAAGTCGATCCCTCAACGCTGAGGATCGTGATCACCATGGACACTTCTGATTAGTCTGTCCCACTCTCGTCTGTCCTCAGCCCGACGAACTGACTCATCAAATTTTAGCCTCGTAGCCACCTTTATTTGGTCAGTCCATCCAAATGGGATCCTACCCCGGCTTTTCCTACCTTTAACTCGGCCAGACATTATTGCCTTTTCTAGATTGTCTGGCTCACGTCTAGCAATATGTCCAAAGAAAGACAGTATCTTTCTCAAACACACCACTAATAGACGAGTTGTAATATGGAGCTCTTCCAGTATCGATGCATTCGTCCTAATGGCTGTCCAAGGCACACGCAGCACCCTTCTCCAACACCACATCTCGAATGCATCGATCCTCTTCCTCTCGTATGCACGCATTGTTCACGTTTCAACCCCATATAGGAAAACGGAGAATACCAGGGCGTCCATCAACCGCTTTTTTGTGTTTATTGATAAACCTCGATCTTGCAAATCTTCTCCGAACAAAAATAAATAAGAGTACAATTGGAGAAACAAAAAATCAGAAGAGAGAAAAAACGTCATTATGAACCCAGTTATTTAGCAACAGAATGTATGTTTGTGATTTCGTCAGTTTCACCACATTCGAGTAATTTGGACAAATAACAGAAATATTCTAGATGCTACTTGAACTATTAAAGATGGAACAGAAATGAGTCTACTTATACTACTAGAACTAACTTATATTATTTGCACCACATTACGAATGATAGATATTAGTCTACTTGTACATTTTTTTAAAAATATAAATTTATTACATAAAATTAGTATCTATATTTAATAACAGGGAATCTATATAAAACTAATTAATATAAAATGAAAACGGAGTGTTCTCTGTTTATGATAGTCTTTATCTAACGTGGCTCAGCCTGTTCTAAGATGGAGATTTTTTGTCTTTTTAGCATTAGTAGTCCTATACGAATAAAACAATAACATAAAAAAGAAAAACTAAAACTACTTAACTTTAAATGCCTAGCTAATCAAATGTAAGAAATTAAAAGTCGTTATTATACAAATTTAAAGTGTATATATGTGCCAAGAATACATGTTGCTTAAACATAAATAATAAAGTATAATATATAATAAAAAACAAATATAAAGCAATGAAATACATAAAAATATAAATTATATGTGTACAAATGATATAAAGTACTACGTTTTTAGATTCACATATATTTTTCAAAAAATCTCTCGCTACACTGTTTATATGTGTAGTTATTTTTATTCAAAAATTTGTTTTACATTTGAGTCTTTTATATTTGGCAATTAATCATTAAATATTTTTGGAGCAATTACATTATATTGCTTTTTACCAAAGGCGGTTGATACAAATGGGACAATACAGTTAGTTTGTGTTGCTGAACGAGTGTTTATATTTTGTTGGATTCTTTTGGCCTTACTTAATTTATCATAAAATTTAAGTAGAAGGCACCTCACAGCTTGGTACTGAGACCATTATTGTACTGTTTGTGCCACTGAAAATATGACAGAAATGCGCATTTCTGTTTTATTTAAACCAAAGTTTCATAGGCACAAAGTTGTTTATTTAAGTTTTGAGTAGTCTTGATGTACTAGCTAAGGCCACCACATACCGCACACCGCATCGGAGGATATAAGAAAAGCTGCTCAAAAGAGCTTTCTGTAATCTGGTAGCCTTAGCATCTCTATGCTGAAAGAAAGTCACCCAGAAGTACATAATATGTACTTCATTGGATTGAGAAAAGAGGGAAGTGAATTCTCCGCTGACTGGGATAAAAGCCTTGAAATTTATTTTGGAAGCCACCAAATCTGCACAAGCGATAGGACAAATAACAAGGCCACAGATAGTAGCGAGAAGCTTCATTCGGTAATCATAGAGAGGAGGAAAGGGACAAGACCACAGGATGTCTTCAGAAAACTGATTAGTATATCCGCAGCAGCACGAAAGGGAATCAACAATATAAAAATAATTTTTGATTAAGTTTACCATGACCTGATAAAAACTGCATTTTCTACTGTACTGTACTGTTTATACCATTGCAGAAGGCATACGTAAGGAACATTTTCTTATATAAATCGTAAAATTAACAAAAATGTTAACTGTTAAGTTTGCATATTAAATAATTATTAAACAATTGCGCTCTTCTTATAAATTCATTTTCATTGGACCAAAATAACATTCAGCTGCCTGGTTGCTCTTCAAATCAGCATAACTTAAGGCAGGATGGTTCTGGAAACCAGGAGATAAAACAGTCTGTGCTGACGCTGTCTGACGCTGTCTAATACTCTTTAAAAGAGCAGAGTTTTTAAGTCTTTCCCAATATACATAAAAAACCGAATGGAATATTCATTGAAAAACCAATTAAAAATATGTTTATTCCACAGTATTCCAAATGGATTCTTATTTTTCAAGCCTTTTTAAGAAACCTTTACTCTTTGGTGGAAACAGTTTTATGCATATCAGAAGAATGAGGCTGGATTCCACGGATGGATGGATGAAAGCGGATGAATGAAAGCGGACAAAATTTTCGGGGTCATTCATTGGTTGGATTCGATAACATGATGTCAAGATGACAAGTTGGTAGAGCATAGCGAGGTAGATAGAGATAGTACAGAAGTGAAGAATACCGTCTCAATATATATCAATAAAGATACCCTTTATAATCGCGGCCCAGTGCCGCGATTTCAAACGGTATCTTCATCGGTACATATCGAGACTGTATAAAGTATAATCGTTATTATTTATGTACAATAATTTGAATATTTGTATGGAAATTTATAATATTTTCATTTTTGAAAAAAAAACGTTGTTCTATTTTTAAAAGAGAAAACTTAATTTTACTTTGTGGATAAAATTGAAGATAAATTTTAACTTTCCATTAGGATACGGCCCTGGGCCCCGATTACAATGGAAAGTTAACATTTATCTTAAATTTTAACTAGGAAAATTAAGTTTTCTGTATGAAAAGCAGATTATGCATACATTTATATTCCTACCACCATCGATTTCAAGATTAAAACCTAGCATCAACCATTTCAAAACCTGGTATCATCTTTGTCAAGACCAATCAACCAACCTATCGACCAACTTTATTGACCACACGCAATATGGAAACCCAATCCTGCATACCAGGGCCTCAATTATGATGGGAAGATAAAGACGTCATACCTTCACCTTGACGGTATAGTTGAAGATAAATTCTCTCTAGCGATCATAAAGATATACTACCAACCACCCCCGCCTTTAAATTTTGGGTATGTACATCGATATGAATCAAGGATAAGCGTGCGTCACGGTACACATATCTACGCTCCAAAATGACATAGCTTCAGTATGACGTCATAGTTGAAGATAAAAGTGTCCCGACCGACTACAAAGGTATAGTATCGATACCCCCACCATCAAGTTTTGATGTAAGTACATTCATTTCACACATCATTTTATACCGACGAGTCTAGAACCTTTTGACACGTTTATCTACGCATTAAAAGTGTCAACAATTTTTCCTTTAATTAGAACTTATTCAAAATTTTCATCGTTTTGAGGTTGGCACTTTATTTCTTAAAAGCCTTTTAAAAATATTAGAGAGAAATAAGTAAGTTTTGAAGTCGAATTAAATTCCGACATAACTGTAACTTTAATAAAACGAACGCCTAGATGTGGAAATAATGTCACCAGGTTCTCTCGTATTAACAAATAAGAGTATCTAGGCGTCATACACAGATTATATGCATCAGAAAGTTACCACTCTTAAAAAAATATTTAGTTAATACATTTTTTCCATCTGTTTTACTATCTTTACGAGTGTATGTATCGAGACGTTATAGGAGCCGGCTTTGTAGTCGATCGGTACAAATCGGTAGATACATACAGACGATCGTTAAGTGTATTTACAAAAATCATGCAAAATTCATGTTCAAGCGAGCATTTTTTGCTTGAATTGGGATTATTTGGAGTTTATAATCGCTTTGAAGTGAGCACTTTTTTATTACAGAAGCATATTTAAAATAAAAATGAGAACTATTTTAACCGTTAATGACGTAAGGAACGCGGACTAATTGTTTGCGGTCATTCCATTGGCTTGTTTCGATCATATGATGTTGATATGACAAGTAGGTAGAACATACCGAGGTAAGATACAGATAGTACAGAAGTTAAGTTTACCGTCTCGATATTTACAGATAAAGATAGCGTTCATAATCGAGGCACAGGGCAGCGTCCATAAAACACACCACGGCGGCGAATGCGCTGCCATTGGACAACTATTGTCGTTAAAATAAAAATGAATCGTTTTTGTTTTATTTAATTTGAGTTGATTTTTTTCACCACAATATACCAGAAGGGCCAATTAGAGTGAATTACAGCACGGAACACCTAGGTTTGAGAAAAATCACATTTAACTTTTGTGTTCTCACTCTTTTGTGAGACAAATTCCTTAGCCATAGTTCTCACAGTGTACCTAAATATAACAAATAAGGTACCATTCTTAACGAATTGTTAGTTTTGAACAATGTATAATCGACATAAAATAATAATTTAAAATTGTGATTTTACAATGCAATATTTTGTAGTTCCTGGGCCTCGATTATGAACGCTATTATCATCTGTAGGTACATATCGAGACGGTATAACTAACTTCTTTACTATCTATATCAACCTCGATATATTCTACCTACTTGTCATCTTGACATCATATGATCGAACCCATCCAATGAATGACCCCAAAAGTTTAGTCGGCGTTCCTTACTTCATTAATATTGAAAATAGTTATCATTCATTTATTAATAGGCTTTTGTGATAAAAGGTGCCCAATTCAAAGCGATCATAAACTCCAATAAATCCCAATTCAAGCCAAGAATGCTCCTTTGAACACGATTTTTATATTACTTTTGACAATAAACAAGACAGTGCGCTTAACGATCGTCTGTATTTATCTACTGATTGATATCAAAGCCAGCTTCTTTTACGCCTCGATACGCACACTCAGAAATATAATAAAATCGATGGAAAAATAGAATAATTAATAATTTTTTTAAAGTGGTAATTTTTAGAGGCGTTTGTTTTCCAAACTGACAGTGTTGGAATTTAATTCTAATTCAAAATTTACTAATTTCTCTCTCATATATTTAATAGGTTTTTGAGAAAAAAAGTGCCAACCTCAGACCGATTAAAAATTTGAATAAATCGTAATTAAAGGAAAAATTGCTCGGTTGAACCAATTTTTGTCATTTTTATGCGTAGATATGTGTACCGTGACGAACGCTTCCCCTTGATTCATATCGATGTACCTACCCAAAATTTAAAGGTGGGGGGATCGGTGGTATATTTTCGTAATCGGTCAGGAGAATTTAATCTTCAACTATTACGTCATACTGAAGCTATGTCACTTTAGTTCGTAGACATGTGTACCACGACGTATGCTTCTTATTGTTATTGTTCATATCGATGTACCTACCCAAAACTTGTAGGGGGGGGGGTGTAGTGTATCTTCGTAATCGCCCGAGAAAATTTACCTTCATCTATATCGTCATGGTGAGGGTATGACGTCCTTCGCTTCCTATCATAATCGCGTAAAGTTGCGTAAAGTGGATTGATTTTAGTTGTATTTAATAAAATCTTCCTTCATTTAACAAAAATAATCAAAATATGCGGCGATTGGTGTACTTATGCATCATTTGACTCGGAAAGGAAACGATGATGATGATGAGAAAATTTACTGCTACGTAGAAAGTAATGATCAAGTTATAGTAGAACGGGGTTTGAAATCCACGAGACCCCGATATTATTGCGAAACCACAACCCTGTTCAATATTGGGAAATCGATCAAAATCACCGTGAATAGTTTTAATTAAGAGTTGTTTTGCTCTCCCTTGCCTCGAATTCCTCTTGACAAGAAGACGCAATATCGACCACCACTAATCCTTGCATGTAATCCTATTGCTGTGCGGTGTTAACGAATGGGGTACAGTGGGGCTAATCAAAGCACGGGTCGATGTGTAATCCATTTTATTACGTCACCCCATTACTAAATATCCCCTAATACAGATACTTTGTAGCATTTAGGGAGGCGTGAAAATGAAATGGCTGAACGGTGAATCTTTAGACATTAACAAAATGGTCAATATATAAAATTTAGTCAGTGTCCAGGCGGATTAAGAATAGGATTCTGTGTGTTTAATTTAATCAGAATCCTAGACTAGTGTTTTCGACTCAATGGCTATTTTCAGTTAATGGTCCTGAAAAAGGAATTTGAATAGAGAAAAGTCCTCTTTTATCGAAGTTGGCAATCATTTGTCCATCAAGTTTGAGGTCCTTGGTTTGATTTCTAGAAAAGTTGACACGAAATAAAATTACTTGGGATAGAGTTATGATGCCAAGTAGAACCTAGGACTTTAAGCTTGATA
This sequence comes from Micrasema longulum, assembly GCF_059751315.1. NCBI lineage: Eukaryota > Metazoa > Arthropoda > Insecta > Trichoptera > Brachycentridae > Micrasema > Micrasema longulum. The sequence goes on from NW_028280295.1 coordinate 40,805, forward strand.
AGCAAACACGCAAACCGCTAAGCTCGAGACAAACTTATCCCCACTTGGCTTCCTTTTGTAGAATTTTTACTTAAGAGTAGCTATCGAGTCAAAAATACTCCAATACGCTCCAATTTTACAGTGAAAACTGTATTTGTAATCTTCCCGGCCACAGAGAAGAATAAACCACTAAACTGTCATAATAAAGTTTGAAGTTATACCCGTTGTACGCCATTGTTAGAACGGGGATGTTTTATAATTAGTTCTAGGTTGCGACAGTCATCCCTTTGTTAGATTAACCACAATGTGTCGCAAAAGGGGAGGATCATTGTAAAGACAGCACTAAAGATGTTATCTCTAACCGTAAAGATGTAGTCGGTTGGGAGGCTGTGACGATGATCAGATTAAATGCTGTTGCACCCTGCGAAGCTTAATTAATCCAGTACAATAAAAAGTATTTATGTACAAAGTACAAACAGTTAAACTAGAAGAGAAAATAAATGTCTAGCATAACAAGAAAAAAAACATAAGAAATTTATTTATATTTTTGATCAAATCATGATCTCTTTCTTTTTTCTTCTATGGAAAACTTCTTTTTCTTCTATATACCATATCGTTATTTAATTATTTTTTCTTTTCGAAGTGTTAGACTTTGAAATGAACGTAAAATGTATTTTTATGTAAAAAATGCACCTTGTCCATCTTAACACTCTTTAAATTACATCAAATCATTTTCCTTTAACTGGATCTTCTCTTTCTTCCTATGTAAACTGTCTACATAATCCCACTTTCTATTACTTAGAAGAAAAAAATATAGATTAACCCATTTTGCCCATTATATAACAGTGTTTACTGAACTTATCTTTTTTGATGCAACTAAAACTTTTCATCATTATAGCATAGAACGAGAAATTAAAAAAGACTTTACAAAGAAAATAAACATTACAACCTGAGCAAAAATACATTAAACAAAAATTATTTTCCCATTTACATAACTACTATAATATTTGTATCGATAGTCAAATATAATGGTAAGCTGCATATGATTGCTTATATGGACGATTCGCCCCTGGTATACGGTTAATAACGGGTGTTTTGTCGTCGTATGAGAACTTTAGAAATCGGTAATACTGTCTCTTGTCAAACTTTTTTTTATTTTTTTTATTCAATCCTACAAATAATACAAATACATAGTTTACAAAAGAAAATGTATATACAATAGGTACATTCAATATATTTTTATTTTTTTAAGGATGTAGCCACTCCACTGGCCCACAGGCACGTTCCAGAGTGTCAGTGCATTATTTATTTTATACATAATTGTACTTATTTCACATCAATTGTCGTGTAAAAATTCAAAAGAAATATGAAAAAAAATCTATAACATACCTACATCAATAAAACGAGAAAGAACTTTTAAGAAACTAAAATTATATTCTATATGAAACATATTTCTCAGCTTCCTGTTTTGTCTTTTTAGCAATCCATTAATGGATTCGAGCTTTAAAAATATTGTTTTTTATTTTGTTCACCAATATGTCCTTGCTTAAAAAGTTATATAGCTTAGGGGCCAGAAAAGTATAATGCCTTTGTCCGTAATTTGTTTTTTCTTTGGGACCAGAAGTATTTTTTTTGTCTTTGCCTAGTGTCGTAAATTTGCTGTCCGTCATTATGTCAGTCAGGGTTTTGATGAAAATGTCTTAAAATTGTCTTTCTGTATATTTGTCTTATGTCTAGTACTGGAAATTCTGTAAAAAGTCTGTCTGTATTGGTAAGGCTTTTTGTTGGCTATTCTTGGTAAGGCTTTTTGTGCTTTCATTAATGGCTCTAATTTATTTATTATATATATACGGCCTAAGCCAATTACAACAGTTACATGAAGAAACATAAATGCAAGAAACTGAACAAAAAGAACATAAAACTATTAAGCAAAGACAAACAAGGGCAAAACAATAATAGTATACAATATATTTAAAAAAATGAAAGTTCAAAAACTTTGAGTTAAACCATGCCAATCCAACTTCATCCCAAACTGTTTAGTCGCGAAGAGATCTACGAAAAGCCGGAAGATCTATCCCAAAAAATTCCAAGTCGTGTAATGAATTTACTAATCTACACATTTTGGGCATTGGGGCATAAAAACTAAAGTTGCTTTTAGAAGATTTTATAAATAGCAGATTTTGACTTCTGGTGACACGGTTGGGAACATGAAAAAAAATTGATTGCAACAGAGATGGGACATCACTTAAAGCATTGAGTATTTTGAAAATACATATAAGGTCCATCTCAGTTCTACGTCAAATGAAGACAGATTAAGAGATTGCTCTATTTCAAAATAAGAATAATAACTAATGTGGTTTTACTTGTTTCTCCCCATCCTATTATTCCGTAATTTATAGTAAGAGTTTTTTTCGTAAATTTTTGCTCTGTAACAATACTTGAAATAATAAAATAAAAGAAACTTTCAATTTACTTTCAAATTCAGTGTTCAGTTCGTTTGCCGATATTATTAAATATCCAGAAATGGCCTCCTATTATCCTGTGAATCAACGCCATTGGATTAATTTCTATGAAACTACGTTAAGTCAATGATCTATGGAAACAAACCAATAAGTCTTGAAGTATTCGAAGCCAATATAACACGCACCCTTTCGGAAAAAAAACGCAGAATTTGTTGGAAAAAGTTGCTAAAAATTATACCTACAGAATGCGTTACGTAACCCTTAGTCGCAGAGAACAAAGTTTATCGGACATCATTTTTACACAAAAGTGTAAATTACTTACTTTTAACACAATAAAAACAAACTCATTTTAACAAATATTAGCCTTTTTATTTCAATTTAAAGTTCTATCACGCTTTTTTTTTCTTTTTCCCCTCTTGTTCCCGTTATTTATTGCTTTGCTTATGCATACAAAGCTTTTTTTCCTGGTGTGTTTATTTTGCACAATAGTTATTTTTCACGGGTCTGAGTCAATTCCTTCATTAATTTTTTTCAGTTTTCTAACCATGGCCCTTAGAAAGTCAATGTATTTTTCGGCAGTAGCTTCATTTTTTATAACTTCTTCTGGGTTTTCAAAAATTTGGCTGTATTGTGCGCACATTTGTATGCAGTTTAACCTCTCGGCGTCAAACATAGGACAATCTAGTAATATATGGAGGACGTCCTGAGAGCTGAGTCCATCGCAAGGGCAGTAATCGTTTTCTCTTTTTTTAAATCTATAAAGATATTTTCGAAAAGCACCATGACCTGAAAGCATTTGAGTCAGCTCGTAAGTCCGCCCAAAAGTATCCAATATCTCGGCATCTTTTATATTTTTGAAAAACAATTTCGTAATTTTGCCTGGATCACTTGATAAATATCTTTTGTTCCAAGTATTGTATGATCTTTCTTTCACTATTTTTTTAATATATGCTATGGGAATATGGTCATAGGTAGGGTTCACGCTGTATCACGCTTAAAGACACACCCAAAACATAAAATATTTTTTCAAGATAATTTTTATCATTTTTAAATCGTTCGTGAGACTAAACGTATCGGGAATTTTACTTAATAATATTTCAATAAAGGAATCAATTAATTCACCGACACAATATTAAATTCAGACTATGAATAGGATAACTGAAAATGCTTTATTGTTACATTAATTTATGTGTTTACCAAACATTTAGAAATAATATGAAAATTTAATTTCATACCAATTTAATATTGAAATGTAGCAGTTAATGGAAAACTTGGATTCGAGCTAAGATCTTAATCTATGTAGGTTATTCCATTTGACAAGTAAGTTGATTTACTGATATCAAAATTTCCCTTAAGATTATGTGATAATGATAAAAAACATTTTTAAATTAAAAAAAATATTTTGTTGACCTGTCAAATATCGACCTCTCCTACGTATTACATCGTAACCTACAAATTGACAATTTTGAGTTTTTTGAGTATTCCATCTACATATTATTATACCTTTAGTTCCAACAGAAAAAGTACACATTTTCCAATTATTTACGTTTTTTTTAGACGCATATTGTCGTTTCTCATATTTTTTAGAAAGTGTATTACTGAACCTTTGCGATGATTTTTGCGGGACAAAAGAGATAACCAAAAGCGATGTAAATATCAGTTACGATTGTGTTTTTCGGACTAGATGGTAGTCTCGGCGTGTATTTGTTTTTTTATTTTTAAATAGCAGTTTTTCACATATATTTTTCCAAAATGAATCCCGCTAATGCGAAAAATGAAAGATTTGACTAGAACACAAAAATTTGATTTAGCTTTGGAAACTGAATCTCTTCTACGTATAAAAGAAACTCCAACAACAGATTTATGATATGAATAACTAAAACCTTTATTTGTATGAAAGACATCAAAATGTTTGAAATAATAAACCAGTTAACGATATTATATTTGTTTGATTTTACTACTAATATTTCATGTTTGTCATAGTGTACAGAATAACAACACATATTATCGTTAATCCTTCTTACGATTATAAACATGGTTGTTAAATTATTATCGATTGTTTTACATCTAATATTTTTTTCAAATTAACCTCAATGTAAAATGTTGTATATTATTCAAACTCCATTTAACTTGTTTTACTTTACATATTTTAAAACGTTTAATATTGTAAATGCATTTTTACAAAAACAGCAAAACATTCAATATTTTCTTTAAACTTATGAAAAAATATATAAAAATGAAGTTAAATACATGTACATTTTTTTAAATCGGTCAATAATTATATTTAAATTGGATAAAAATGTATTTAAATCCTTCTGTAAAATCGCATTTTGTGGGTTACGATATTGTACGTAGGATGTGTGGATTTATTTATTCAGTTTTAACTGTAAAAAGTATCAACAATATTTTGAGTTTGTCTAAATTTTTGTAGACAAGGACTCGATTCAACTCCCTAGGAAGCTGTTTATATTAACATTTTACAACAGAGATGAAGAACATTTAAGAGAAAGTAATATAGACATCAACAGATGAAAGAATTGAAGGAATATAGATGTTCAAATATAGGCAGAATGGTGAATGTTATACAGTGTGTAAAATGGCCACTTAAACCAGCCATTGACAGGTCATAAGCCCTGTAGATGCCTAGACTTCTATATTACCTTCTCTTAAATGTTCTTCATCTCTGTTGTAAAATGTTAATGTAAAAAGTATCTTTATCATTTCACAAAACAGATTTTTAAGAAGGGGATATGGAATTCTAGGTGTTTACATAGGTTATGACCTATCATAGACATGGTAGGCGAACACTCCAACCCCAACCACTACCCTACGAGACGGACTTTTCTCCACTCGACTTCGTTTTCATTTTTACTTGAGAGTAGCCAACGGGACGAAAACGCTGGTCCTAGATTCTTGTTCTATTACAGAACTGTATTCTGCATCGGCGCGGACATACACAAAAGTCCAAAAAAAGACCCCAAAAAATAAAATTTCTAAATTTTTAGCCATGAAAAAAATGATATCATTAAATAAAATGTCGTATAACTACTAACTGACTTTTCTTTGTCTATCGGTTTCGAGAATATTTATAGGTTTACGAATGCCTATATCGTTTATTTTGAATTAAGTATTTGTACTGGCAGTTCTGACCTGTGATCTAGTTACTTGAAGCGTCACGGTGCTCAGGTAAACCTGGATCGATACAACACGAGAACCGCAGTTTATTTTCAGATCCCTTCTACCCCCGGGCGAGGTTAGGGTGGGCCACCCCCAACTGGGGGAAGAAACGTGTGCAAACTGTACGGTTCACTTCCAAAGCCAAATGATTCCGTTATTTAAAATATCACGAAATATGAGGAAAAAATATCAGGAAACATATTAATTAGAAATTCGCAATTAAAATTTATTACAACAAAGAGGAAAAACAGAAAAAAATCTAATTCAGTTTCGGTGCCGAAATATGGCGTTCATGGAAAAAAGGTATTTGATGTTAGCATAAGTTGTGTCTGTTTTCGTCTAATGAAGTGAACAAGAAGGCACAAAAAAATAGGTCAGCAATTCATAGTATCTTCACTGTACACTGCACAAATATCGCGAGCAGCTTTGGCAGCTTTATTTCTTGGATTGAACGCCAACAGAAGATGTCGAAAATTCTCACACTCGTCCACTCGACATTCCATTTTCAAGGTTTATAATCAAATAAAATTATAAATGTAATGTTAAAACATACAAAATATATTATAGAGTAAAAAAATTCTTTCGAAGGACGTATAACCTTTACCATTTTCACGAATGTTTTGACTATGTCCAAATGTTTGCAGACAGGCTGAAATTCCACCCTAGGAAGTTATTTGAGAACAGATGGAAAATTTGAGGAAATTTTTATATTGAAACATAGGCAGAATGGTAAATGTTACACAATGTGTAAAGTGACCACTTAAACCAGCTAATGACAGATCATAAGCCTGTAAATGCCTTGACTTCCATATTCCCGTCCCAAAAATGTTTTCCCCCCTCTGTTGCAACAAACTTTACCATTTTGTTTAACTTTTGATACTCTTTTTTACATTTGGAAAAAAACTGACAAAGTTTTAACATAAAATTACACAAAAAATAACTTGAATTATTGTTTGATTGAATCGGCATTCGTTTCGTAATATTTTTATACAGATTTTCATGAAATGAAAAAGGTTTATTAAATAATTTTTAAGAAGTTTTATCAAATTACTAATATTAAAAACTCTGCTTTTCATACTTAAATTATAATTTATTTACAAACGCAAATTGTGTATTCATATTTTAAAATCATTTGCCTGTCTACAAAAGTTTTGACCTACCGTATTTAATTATTTGGAGAAGATAACGTAAAAAATAAATAAATTATGAGCATTAATAGAAATTTTACATAATACGAGTATTCTCCCTTTACTGACATATGGCTGTGAATCTTTTGTGTTCACGAAAAAAAATTTACACACATTATCAGTGACACAGAGAGCCATGGAAAAGAGAATGCTGGGTATTTCGTTAAGAGACAGAAAAACCAGTACATGGATGAGAGCGAGAACAAAGGTCACTGATGTGGTCCACGGGGCTGCCAACCGGAAATGGAGCTGGACTGGTCATGAAGCCAGAACCACAGACTATAGATGGACCAAAAATTCCTGAAATGGTGATCCAGAACGGGTAGAAAAAGTGTCGGCAGGCCTTAGACAAGCTGATCTGATGACACAGGACGAGTTGCAGGAAGTAGTTGGCACAGAATAGGGAGATATGGAGACTAAAGGAGGAGGCCTATGTTCACCATTGGACAAGAGACAGCTGATGATGATGACGAGTATACGTAATATGATTCTTGATGATCTTGAAATGAAGAAGAGATTTATTGTATGCGTAAATAAAAAAACTCTTCAGGATTAAATCATAAGTAGTGATTATATAATACGGGCTAAACCCGACAACGCTTCGCTTTTGCTAGATTTGAGATATGGATTAAATTAACATAATCGAAAGTTATTTATGTGATATATTATTTTTAAAATATGATTTTTAATAATTTAACAATAATATAATAATATAATTTTGACAATATGCGGTGACAGGGAACTTTGATTAAAATATATTTAAGCATTATTTTCTTATCGCCGTCTTGCAGATGCTTCCTCGATACTGTGCGAAAAGAAAACTGTATGTTGGTCCTTTTATGCCTTAATAAAATCACTAATTTTATTTATGCATAAAATAAGGACTAGTTACTTTATTATAGTTTTAACTGCTAAATACTCTCCAAATATTTATTTGTTTATTTATTCATATTTTTCTCTTACAAACTATAATAGTTAATAATAAAAATAATGTGACCTCACTGGGTACCCGTGCCCAAGACACTTAAAAATATAATTTTTGGAAATATTTTTACATTAGAGAATAAACAAAGAAGACTAACTCAATAAATAGATATAATTAACAAAATATTCACAGTTGTAAAAAATAGGTATATATATGTACATCTATATTATTTATATTATTTGTTTTGTTTTTTTCGTTTTGACGCACAATAAAAATAAAAATAAACCTAGCATCAGCTATACACTTGTGACACCGTTGATTTAATGTTGGTTTTGGCGAATGAGACAATCCATTTTACTTCTACCTAGCTCCACTATCCACTTTTTTATAGTCTTTTTAAACATTTTCTCGTTTCTAATTGTTTTAATAGATATTGGAAGTAAATATAGATTTTAATTGAATAATACTCAAAATCCATATGTACAGATAGTGGTGATTTACCATCATTATCAAATACTTTATCATAAAAGAGATGGAGTTGTTTGACACCGAGACAAATTAGTACTGTCATTTCAGGGAGCTAAGTGTAAAGACGCATATTTTGATTTGTAAATCGCTTTATTACGAATAATTGCCAATTTCATCAACCCACCATAATGACGGATGTTGCGATTCGATTTGAAACGTTGAGTCGTCAAATAGCTAACGCAAATAGCTAACGTAAATAGCTAGCATTGACTCAGACTCTCAAACTCAATCAGTTTAAGTCGTTAAAAATTATTAAAGAAAACCCATTTTTTTCTAGACACTCTTTTCACGAACTTTTAAATACTTGACAGTCATTACCTAATTGAATCATTATTATACGTCAACGTTTGGGTCAAATATAGCAGCCGGCATTCAAAACCTTAAACACTCATTTTTATTTCTAGCGAGTCTTTCATCGATGGGGTGAGTATTCCACCCTGAAGATTGCAGACGGCTTGCTCATAAAATTTTCACACGCAACCCCCACCTTTTAGTCTCCCCCCAGCTTTCGGTGAAAACCATACACGGGGAAAACAAGGCAACATACAAAGATACGAGTTTAATGCGCATGACCATTTTTACACTCCCTCAAACTGAGAAGCTTACAAAGCTTTGCTATTTTCGTTATTCAATTAAATTATTAAACTCACTATCACGCAAGATACATGCATTGGTTTACTAAATGTAGTGTATATTTACCTTCTTTAACATAAGTTAAAGTGACCAATCTCACGCTATAGTGAAATGCGAGTGATTTTCCTAAGAGCATCCATTGAATTAAAGGTACTTATTTATGGTTTTTTGTATTTCACTAACCTGTTTTCACTTAAAATTGTAATGTGTTCCCTAAAATAAATTTCGATTGAAATAATAGCAAAAAAAATAATTATTTTTTTATTTTTATAAGTTTACGATATCAACAAAATCACTTTTCATATAAATATTTGCGTATTTATAATTCACTAGGATATTTTTAATGTTAATCTATTTTCTGCTTTTTGTACTGTCTTTAAATGTTTTTTTATTAAGTTTAAAAAATAATTAATCATTTTACAAATAATTTGTAAATCGCTTTCCTAGCAATGAGGAAGTTCAGTGGTTTGTTAAATGTTAATGTTTGTTATCTGACTATAAAACTAAGCCAAAAATTTTTTTTTTCATTTTTATGTATCGTATTATCAGCGCAATGATTTAAAAAAAAAGTTTCTGAAATTTCTCCTGATGTGACGTCAGACGTTCTCTTCCATTTATTATCTATCAGTTCTGCCAATTTATCAATTTCCGGTAAGAAAACCGGATATCTTTTACAGCTCTCTATTCGGTGATTTATTTGAACTTGTGACGTCGTTTAAAACAGTTAGTTTTTACTAAAATAAAACTTGTTTTACATTTCCAAGAAACTTGTTTGTCAATTGTTCAATTCAATTGCATCTTTCAATTAAATTATTTTTAAAAATCAAAAGCAAAAAATAAATAATAACGAAAAAAGTACAACGCAAATAAACCAAAATCTTTAGGCCAATTATAATTTTCATTATACAAAATCTTGACGAGCTCAACGAGCGCTTTCGCCTAAAAGCAAGTAGGCAAAACTGTAAACGTTGTAAACAAATCACCAGTATTGAAGATGCCTACTTAGGCGAAAGCGCTTGTTGGTCAAAATAATAAAAATTAAAATTAAACCAAGAAGTTTCATTGATAAGTTTTTTTTAAATATAATCATAATCATTATAATCCTTCAGTTTCGTTTGTTTATGTTTTTACCCTGTAGATGCCTAGACTTCTATATTTTCTTCTCTAAAATGTTCTTCATCTCTAAATTTATTTCAACAGAGAGGGAAAACATTTTTGAGAAGAGAATATAGATATTATTATTCCGTATTCCCTTCTCAAAAATGTTTTCCTTCTCTGTTGAAATAAATTTAAATATGAATAACTCCCTAGGGAGGAAATCCAGCCAGTCTGCAAGCATTTGGACATATTCAAACATTGTTTTTCATCTCTGTTGAAATATGTTAATATTCACAGCTTCCTAGGGAGTTGAATCCAGGCCTTGTCTACAAGAGTTTGGACAAACTCAAAATATTGTAGAAAATTTGAATATTAAAAAAAAACTATATGTATATGTCCATTTGTTTAAACGACGGGCACTAACACACTAACTAAGTGTTATTAAGCATTCGAACGCACTGTACCTAGTTAAATGTTTTTAGATTTAATTTTAATATATAAACAAACAGTTTGGAGTTAACGATGATTATGATTCTTATTTAATTGCATAAAATAACACAACACTTATTCAAGAAATTCAGAAGCAGTTTTATATTATTTTTTACTACCAACTGGAGGGACTGTACTAGCATTGCCTGTTCGTTTGTATACGAAGGGTCCCTTCCCACAACCAAATATAAATAATTCAGGTAAAATAATTCCCCTCTCTTATACTTTGTGAGATCTTCATTTGTAACAGGAATTGGAAACTGGTGTTGTTCTTACTTAAAACAAATAATTTCTTTCGTTTAAGAAAATACTCTTCAATACCTAAGTACGAGTATCCTTCGTGTTTGCTTATCAACCTTGTAATATGTGACTTTATATTATGTATCGTTCGTGTTTGGTTATCAACCTTATAATATGTGACTTTATATGATGTATCGTTCGTGTTTGGTTATCATCCTTGTAATATGTTCCTTTACATTATATATCGTTCGTGTTTGGTTGTAATATGTGACTTAATATTGTGTATCGTTTGTGTTTGGTTGTCAACCTTGTAATATGTTCCTTTATATTATATATCGTTCGTGTTTGGTTATCAACCTTGTAATATGTGACTTTATATGATGTATCTTTCGTGTTTGGTTATCATCCTTGTAATATGTTCCTTTACATTATATATCGTTCGTGTTTGGTTATTAACCTTGTAATATGTGACTTAATATTTTGTATCGTTCGTGTTTGGTTGTCAACCTTGTAATATGTTCGTTTATATTATGTATCGTTCGTGTTTGGTTATCAACCTTGTAATATGTGACTTTATATAATGTATCGTTCGTGTTTGGTTATCAACCTTGTAATTTGTAACTTTATATTAAATATTATTAAACTTGATAACGTTGATTCCATGTTTTGAGCTACTGGAATTGAACAATATTTTGAATCATTACAAATGTTTGTAAACGATGTTGGGTTTTTCTTCTATGGATTAAAAAAAACATATATATATAAATTTGCATCATAATAATTTATCAATATATTTCTATTTTAAGGTGCATTTTCAATGAGTTGTATGTATTTAAATTCAAGGATTTGCAACAAAGAGGATTTGCCAGTCTGCATGCATTTAGACATACTCAAAACATTGTTAAATTAACTACCTGGTAAAAAGAGAAGTATAAAAATTGTTTTCAGACGTTGCCTAGTATGTGAATTGATAAAGGTTTCAGCTCTTTTTACTTCACAATTGTCAACAGATGGAAGAGTTGAGGAAATTTGGATGGTTAACATAGGCAGAATGGTGAATGTTACACAGTGTGTAAAGTGGCCACTCAAACCAGCCAATAACGGATCATAAGCCCTGTAAATGCCTAGACGTCATTATCAAAAATGTTTTCCCTCTCTGTTGCAACAAATTTAAATGTGAATAGCTCCCTAGGGAGGAAATCCAGCCAGTCTGCAAGCATTTGGACATACTCAAAAGATTGTTGAGTTTTTTTTTTAACTGACAATTAGAAAATGGGAACAAAGTTGGGGTAAATCACGGTTTGAAACTTGATCCTTTGATCCGTGAGACAGGGACCACAACCCGATTTAAAATATTTCCTCCTCAAAAATATTTCTCCTTTTTGTTGCATTTTTCAATGTGTTCTTTTGCTGTTTTCAATATTAACAAACCGAAATGTGTAGTTCAGTAAAAAAAATGAAACCAAACTACATAATAATCATGGTTTTTTTGTAAATTAGTCAAACAAAAAAGGTTAAATATGTATCATGTTTTCGTACTTGATTTATTGTGAAAAAAACACTTCAATGCATTATTTTATATTAACATATTACAACAGAGATAAATATTATTTCAGAAAAGGTCATATAGAAGTCTAGGCATTTACAGGGCTTATGACCTGTCAATGGCTGGTTTAAGTGGCCACTTTACACACTGTGTAACATTCCCCATTCTGCCCATATTTGAACAACTATATTTTTTCAATTCTTTCATCTGTTGATGTTTGTGAAGTTAAAGAGCTGAAACCTTTATTTATGCGGGTGAGATTCATCTAATTGAATTATTTCACCTACATACTAGGCAACGCCTGAAAATTTTATTTTTTCAATTTCTATACTTCTTCATGAACCAGGTGAATTTTTCAACAATATTTTGAGTTTGTCCAAATTTTTGTAGACAAGGACTGGATTCAACTCCCTGGGGAGCTGATAACATTAACATATTACAACATTCTTTACAACATATTACAACATATACAACAACGTATATTACAACATTTATTTTATAAATGCACCTATGTATACGCCGAGTGATAGATATTGTAATATACTTGTTCATAGCGTTCTCGATACTTATTCGTAGTTAGAAGGGTCTACGTTGGGCGTCATTTTAAATACAAAAAAAAATAACCAAAAATAGCTAAATTTATTTCGTTAAAATAAAAGAAGCTATCTTGTTTTATGAGTGATTGTGTAAAAACATTGTTGAGCACCAGTTATTTATATAATATCTTTATAATAACTACTGCTTCTCACGATCTTTTCGGCTAGACTCAATAAAATTTACGGCGAAGCGAAGATGACAAGGACAAAAATATATCGCGATAGCTTGGAACATAAAACGATTTACCTGGCTACACATTATTCGGGAGGGGGAGATTGTGTAATAGACCAAAAGCTGTTTCCTGCTATGGGGAGGCGAAATAAGAAAAGTATAGCTAGGGGATGGAACAGAGGAAGTAAAAGAGGCTATTGCAGCCTATAAATCTCCTCTCAAATAGGATACAGAGCACTATAAATGCAGCCCTGAATAAAAATAAGACGTTAACATAAAAGTGTAGTACTTCTACACATGTTATATGGTTCAAACATGTTTCCTTACAACTAATTAAATAGTTACCTTGCAAATAACAACCATATTGAACCATTTGATACTGTTAAAATAATGCTTCACAAAAATGGCACTTTTTCCTCTTTCCAATTGTTCCAAGAAGCTAAACTTTAAGGTATAAGACAAATATGTTGTTTTCAAAATTTAAAATATATATTTAAGGACCAAAATGTATTTACAAGTAATTCAAATGGATCAAGTCAAAGAAGGAATCGTGTGCTAGAAAAACCACATTGTAAAACGAGGCTAGCACAGAGACATGCTTATTTTATAAACCCAAAACTTTTTAAGCCTTTTTTTACTAATAATATTTCATTGAACCCAAACTTCCAAAATTTTCATTCTTTTAAAAAACACGCACTATCCTGGATTCAAACTAAATATATAAACTCTTTTTTTCTATGATATATTTTGTTTCCCTGTAATAATAAGGAATATTTTTATGATTTTTTTATTTATTTTTTTATTTTCTTTTTATCTACTTTAAAATAAAAACCTTGCGATCTTTTACAGAATATATTTTTTTATCTTTCTAATATTACAAAAAAATATTATACCTCTCTATTTATTATGGGAGCAAACATTCATACACATTTCTTGTATACCCACGAACAGGCCATGTCTTTGTGAGATTTTTTTTGTTTACTATTTTTACTTTTAATATGTATTTTATAGGTATGTAATTATCTTTAATTTTTTAATACTCTGTTTTACCTCTAATGTAAATTGTTATAAAAAAAAGGGATTTTATTTTAATACTCAATAGAAAAAATCGTTCCTTTGGGCCTCACTTAATCAGCCCTCCAGGTCTCAGTCATATTAAATCATCATTCCCTTTCCGCAACATAATGGTGTATAAGGTACCGCATTAGTACTCAAATCACAGCGTATCTTGATTATTTTTGTTACATAGAAGGCACGCTTAAGCTGCTGTTCAGGAACAATAAAATATTGCATTGTGAAACCATCCTTGAAACCGATACTCCCCGTCCACCCTGCTAGGAATCAAACCCAGGACCGCAAGCATGATAGGCAAATACGCCAATTAAAGAAATAAATATTTTAACATTTGTTCGTGTATTTGAATACGTTTATTTGTGTACATAGTTTTTAGATGCTTTTATTAAAATACAAAAAAAATACGGCATTGAAGGAATCCTGGGGAGTAGGGATAACGTGTTGGCCTCTGTCCATACATTCTTCTTTTTTTGGATAAAGAGAATTTGTATTCACTAGGAATATTTATAATATCTTTCCTCTATGCGCAGCTAACTGAGAGTCCCCCAATACCATAACAGCAGCAGGTGGTGGTGGATGGTGGGCGTAAGAATCCCCCTCAATATTCGATTCCTTTTTATAGGATTTTTATCAGAGCAGTCAACGAGTGAAAAGCACTCGTCGACGATAATGGTTTTGTTTCACAAAAATAATCGTATTCTTCATCTGCCGGAACATACACCATATTTAAATAACGAAATAATATTTATTGAAAAACAAAATTAATTTTTAAAGCACAAGTTTTGTTAAAACAAATAAACCTATGGGTCAAAAATTGAGTACTCAAACTGTTAGGCAATTTTCACACCACAGTAAAAATTTAGCATGCACTTGAATATCTTTTGCAAAATTTTCACCAGCGAGTTGAAACTAAAGAAATATTAATTTAAATTAAAAAAGGAGTATTCATCCCTTCTTATTTTACCGGACCGGACCGGGTGTAAAATTGAAACAAAAAACAAACAACATAAATTTCTGATCTAGATAGAACTCTGAGTAATTACGTGCGACCACTTTTAGAGTCTCCATACGCACAAAAATGATCTTGGATTATCTATCACGAAGTTATTAACAGTTTGCCAACAGAGTATTGCCAAATTAGTATTAATTTGCTTTGTAATTAATGTTAAATGTACCTACAGGGTTATTGGTAACTCGACGTATTCCCGGCAGGACAAGGTAGGAGTACCCAAATGCTAGAAATTTAAGCACTCCAATATATGGCTACTAAGGACAAATAATAAAAATATTTGAATTTGTTAAATATTATTTGCATAATTTAATTAATAAGTCTAATTGAATGTCCCTCTTTACTTTTGGCCCGAAATTTCATTTTATGTTTACGTTTACTTTATACAGTAATAATATTTTATTGTCACAACTCTTTCATACTGATTTTAACTACCTCACATTATATTATATTTTTTCGTGGGTATGGGTTTTTTTTTTTTTGTCGTTCACTGAAGCGTATATTCTTTAAATTTCTTTTTCTTGTTTTTAAGAGCCAAAATCACTCGCAAACGAGTGGAGGCGTATAAAAAAAAAAAAAAAAATATATATATGGCTAAATGTGAATAGTTTTTTAGGTACTTGTAATTTAGCGATTTTACGAAAAATATCAATTTTTGGGCGTTAGTGACAAAAAAAAAATGGCTAATTGAATGTCATTGAAATATTTTTTAAATTTATTGGTGACTTCGTAAAAAGGCTTAGTAAGCAATTAAATACACAAAAACATTTATAATTTTATTACTATGGCTAATAATGTTTTTTTCTTTTAATGCTTCAGCCAGTCAGTAAACATTAAGACATACTCAAAACATTTGTGAGTAATGTTTCGCTAGCCAAAAAAATGCAACACTTTTGTTCTATGCAGTAGAGCGAAATGGCATTTCTTTTATTTTGTTTATTTAGAAAAAGAACTGCAATAAAAAAAAATATACACAGCATTTAAAAAAAAACATAAAATAAAGCCAAATATGTTTTCCACATAAATACATTTTAACGGGTAGCACGTCATTATTCTGAGATAGACAAAGTAATTTTTACAATTCGCACCTTTTTGTCTTTAATTATTATTTTACGGCTTAAAAAAAAAAAAAAATTACAATTCAAGTTTTATTCCTTAAAATTTTTATTTTATTTTAAGTAATGCAAAATAAAATAATTTATGTATCCATTCGAATATTGTCAATGTCTTCCGACTTGCGTTTTTCCTTAGGCTGGGATGAAATGTGTCTTCTGTCAACAAAATTCCACAATATTTATATGCGATTGTAAATACTCATAAACGCAAGAACATCTTAGGGGTTGGCCACACAATAAGGGTAGCGGAACCAGTTGCAAACCACCCCCAAGGATAAACAGATGGCCTATCTGTAATGGGGTGGAATGATTGTTAGCACATTCCCTGGTGTTATGAAATATTGGTTAAGGGATGTAAGAATGCGTATCCCATTATTTTGAGTGCGGTTTACAATAAAATGTAATCCATTTCTCATTTTTTTATACCATCATCATTTCCGCATACGTACTCGTGGTGTATAGGACACTGCATTGAAACTCCAATTGCAGCATATCAGTATCACAACTTTTACATGGAGGTTTAAGTGATCACCCTTACGCTTCCACTACCGGTCCAGGGACATTGCAGTGTTTATTATCTTTGTTATATCCCTGCTTTTGCACCTGATGGTGTATAGGGTACTGAATTGTTACACTAACTGCAGCCTATATCGATCATCAGTAACATTAGTGTAAGGTGATTAACCTTACGCTTCAGATGCCAATCCAGAAATATTCAACACTGTAATGAAGAACCACATTTTGAATAAATGTTTCATGTTGATCTTACCAGGAATTGAACCCAAGACTTCGAGAATAGTAAACGACTGCCTCAACTACTACACTACGAAAACGACTTACTCCTAGTCCTTTTTTTAAAGATTTTCATCTGAGAGTAGCCATCGAGTCGAAAACGCTCGTCCAGGATTCTGATTCTATTTCACATACATAACTGTTTTATTTTGGGTGTGGACATAAGTTGAGTCCTTTTTTTCAAATTTAAAATGAGCGCCGAAAGCTGGTAGAGTAAAAAATGGTAAAGGTTATGCGTCACTTGAAAGAAAATTTTCTGTTCCACAAGGAGAATACATAATTTAATATTTTTTTGTAAAATAATGAAGGAGAATCCATTATTGACTAATTTGTTGTAAAATAATGAAAAAAAATCATTATTGACTGATTTTTTGTTAAATAATGAAGGAGAATACAATATTCACTAATTTGTTGTAAAATAATGGAAAAGAATAAATTATTGACTGATTTTAAAAAAATAATGAAGGACTGTTGACTAATTTTTGTAAAATATTGAAGGAGAATATTGACTATTTTGTTGTTAAATATTGATGGAGAATACATTATTGACTAATTTGTTGTAAAATAATGAAGGAGAATACATAACTGACTGATTTGTTGTTAAATACAGAAGGAGAATATATTATGGGCTAATTTTTGTAATATTTTTTTGTCGTGTTCTCTTGTCTCTTCATTTGCATTTCTAGACACTATTTTTTTATTGAACAGAAGTATTATAGTATCAAACATTTTAAATGATAAATTTTGTGTTTTAAATATTATGCTTTTAAATGAGTTTCTTTTTTTTTCTTTTAATCCAAAAAATACTTGATGTTGGACGTGTCGAAAATCTAATTTATTGATGTGGCGCTTTGTATGTACGTGAGAAGATACGGACAGACTCAGTACAACTAAAAATCTAATTGCCTAATAGCAAAATATCACGTACTACCAATTCCGAAAAAAAATATTTAATAATTGATTGCATTTTCAGAATCAATATTGATATTGGGAAAAAAGTTTTTCATTTATAACTTCAAAAAAGAAAAATAAAAAAAAATAAGATTGAACAGTGCTTAAAAGTAAAATTGGTATGGAAAGGAATATGAGTATATAAATAACATAAATTAAAAAAAAAAAACAAAAAGAAAAAAAACAGAAGATAGAATAGTACTTGGAATTATAGTTGGTATAAAAAAAAGATGAGTGTATAAACAACATAAATTTCAAAATTACAATACAAAGAAATAAACTACAGAACTTTGTTTAAAAGTTGTTATTTTCTATTCGCCGTGGCGCAATTGGTTAGACGGCTAACTGTGAAACTGGCGTCGCGGGCTCGATGCCCGCCAGTTGCAAGAAAAAAATCTAAGAAATATTTTTTTCTCAATCGGTCTGGGCGTCGTTGTGTATTTTTCATTATCTCCTTCCATAACCCATCTATCCCACCTGCTGACAAGCCTCTACATAGAGGCTTACCGGGTTATTCCTTTTAAAAAAAATTTAAGAAAGAAGCTGTTGAAGAGAAAAAAAATTACATGAGAAATAAAAAAACAAAAAAAACAACAAAAAAAAACCAAATAAAATACGAACATATGGAAGAAATACAGTTTAATGATTTAAAGTGTAGCTAGGTACATAATATTATAATACAATATAAACACAAATATTTGAAGTAAAAATATTTAATATAAATGTTTTTTTTTTAATGTTTCAAGAATCAAGATAAAATAAATAAAAACGTGTGATGTTGATACGCTGATTTAGTAAATAGTCAGTGGACGAGATAATCAAATGTTTTCCAACCAAAACACAGCATAAATTCAATTCGGATGAAGCGCAGAAAGTATAACTTGATTAAAACGAAAGCCTTTAGAACCCGGACAAGTTAATCTAGAAAATCCTGTGTTGAATTCCTGCTGTAGCCATATAATAGAAAGCACTAGTGATGCGCATAACCGGTTATAATTTTTACCTTTTTATAAATAAAGGCAAATATTTTAATTCGTTTTATTTTCCAAAATATTTAAATTTTCCAACTATTTCATAAAAGTCGTAAGTAACGTGCGTTAAAAAAATTAGATTCGAGTTTTGGTAGGTTGGGATTTGAACCTTGGACCCTTTTTCCTTGAGTCCATAATAGTGTACTGTGGAGGTCATAGTCCACTGACCTGAAATTTAGAGCAACGACCAAAAAAGCAAGTCAGCATTTTATATTTAATACAATACCATCACTCTGTATAAATCACTCTGCCGAAGTATTCTAGAGTTCTCCTTCATTATTTGGTCTTCAAATAAAAATAATAATTTGGATAGAATTAAAGCTATCCAAAGATAATTGCTTCGGACTCGTACATTTCGAGATGGTTTGAGTGACACCTTACACGCATACAATGAGAAGTTAAAATATTTCAATTTTTATTATTTTATCCAACCGGCGTAAATTATCACACATACTTTACCTACATAAAAGAATACATTCATCAGACATAAAAATGAAATACTTAAGTAAAGAGCCACCTTTAAAACCATACATTTTTTTCTTTTAAACATGTTTAATTATAGGTTACCGACGAAGACACTTTAAATGTTTATGCAAATATACTCATTTTTGAAATATCGGTTTTTATTTATAAACAGTCGAAGATAGTTCTGTTAACTTCCCACTGTAATCGGGGCCCTGCGACCTCAAACATGGTAGGCAAACGCACCCACTTATATTTTTTATTTTATAAATTTATTGCATAAAAATTAGTATACATATTTTAAAAGGGAATCTATATAAAACTAATGAACAGAAAATGAAAACGGAGTGTTCTCTTTTTATGATAGTCTCCATCTTACATGGCTCAGCCTGTTCTAAGATGGATTTTTATCTTTCTACTGGCACCTGAAGCGTAATCATATAACTTTAATCTAATAGATATTCAAAATATGCCTCATTGGGGTTACCAATGCATTGCTCTATAAAACACTGAATCTGAAAAAGGGAGTATGGATAAAAGGAACGTAATTTATTTAATTTAAACACTAAAATTGTAATACAATAAATGTACCCAAAATACACGACAAATATATTTTTAGTTACAAGACTCACCAAGCCAATTTATATGGCTTATCGGTAAAGATACTTTACAAATTTAGAGTGAGAATTTTTTTTTAGTACATTCAATGAAAAACAAGAAAAATAAAATGTTAACACACTTCGGGCGGGAAGGGTATTTCTACCCGTTCAGTCGATTGATGCTTTACGGCGAGAAGGGTAGAAATACCTTTTGCGCCGGCTTCATTTCAAAGGCAAAAATGAAGGAATTATCCAAAGTTTTTATGTGAATATTATAAACCAATATATTTGTTAACGTCTTAATTATATGTTTATAATTATCAAATAGCAATGCAAATCTTCTTTTTTTATATACAAAATATAAAATAAAATTCAAAATATGTAATGTTATAAAATAGAAATCGACAAAATAGAATCATAATGATGTTGAATTATAAATAATGTTTGGTTATGGTTTGTAATTTTATAGCTTGGATATGCTGAGTTAGTACGTAGAAATTTCTATATATATATATTTTTATTATTTTCGAAGATATAGCGATTTTAAATTAATTAAAGAAATTTGCGCGGGACCTTTATTTTCGCCCGTCACCCGCGGTCCGCGGGCGCAATGCAATACCTTTCCCAACCGAAGTGTGTTAACATCAAAAATAAAATAAGTACATAATTGGCTTAGAAAAAAAAAAAAAGGCAACAAATATTTTTTCTATAATCGATTTTTTTATGATCGTTTTTTCCGTGACCCGTTGTGAAATATTCGATTATTTTTATCAATAGATTTTCACATTGCTAGAAAGCACGTAGCGTCCCTGCCGTAGAGATGTTGAGGCAGATGACTCACCCCCTCTTCACATGGGGGTGAAAAGACAGGGGGAGTTTCATTACCTGAGGCCAATTTATTGCTATTTTTTGTCCGGTTTTCGGCTAGTACTAGCGGGTGAATTTTGTACCAGAAGTGTATTAAGACCAAAGTAGTTTATGGTAGAAACGGCAGTAAATATTAATTTATGAAATTTAGTTTGTAAAATACACACTAACAAGATGATGACATAATAGAGTAGGATTTCGTTTGTTAAAAATTGGAGCTCCTACCCCAGTTGGAGATTGACAGAAGACACGAGGTTGGGGTTTAATGTGTATTTATTACATGGTGAATATACGGAACTGAAGCATGAGAATAGCACATGATGATGTGTTAAAATGACTGGGCAGACTCACGTTACTACTCCCTGCGTTCTTTATGTTTCCATAGTAGAAACAAAGTTTATGTACTTTAGGACGTTACTCTTGTATGGACGGATGTCTTATGTGCAATACTGTTGGTCTTACAGAATAAGTTGTATTGTATTTATTATAAAATGATGACTTGCTTCATCGGCTGTTGCTCTAAATTTGCACGTGTTTTTGCAATCAATCAATGGACTACGACCCCCCAATAGTAATCAAAAATGCTGACATACCTTAATACATAGAATTAAGAAGAGTCCAGAAGGAGCGTAGAATCATGTTTAAATACTTCGGACTACGTCCAAAAAAACCTCCCACTTTCGCCGCGCGCATGCGTGAAGTCGCCGCGTACTGTTGCCAGATTGCGAAAAATATAATCATAACACAAATGTTAGTTTCTCTAAAATTTTATTGTACATGTGAAAAAATTGATAGACACAACAGAGTAGATAAGTAAAGGGCCATTTAATAAGAGTAATTTAATTAATGAACTTAGAACTTAAAAAATAAACAATTTTTATTTTACATAAAACGGATATTTTTATGTCATGTTAAATAATATTAAATGTTTTAAAGATAATGTCGATCAAATATCCACCACGGCGTTGTTTAATCCAAGGGGTCCAATTTTCGTTAGTTCTCTCATTAGATTAGCAAAGTAGCTTAACAAAATTGACTATACTGGCAACACTAATAAATTTTTCATTTTGTTTTCTTTGAAAATCTGACAGATGGAAAAATAATTTAATTTTTAAGTAATGCATTTGCTACTTACACATGAAATGTGATCCCATCCAGTTTCTTTTTAATCCGAGCACTATTTCTACACTTTGTAACGACATAACTCAGCATAGTTGAATTCAAATCGGGAGTTGCGTACTGAGCGACATCTACAAAGGATAGTCAAACTGTTGGTTTTCCAAATAAAATAAAATAAAATAAATAAAACGTAAAACTACTCCCTTATGAGTTGTTAAGTCGCCTTCGGATTGATGCTCGTGTGTGGTTTTTGGACTGTTCTTATTTCTACCAGAACGAAACTACCACATTAAAGCCAGTACAAAATGCAGGACACGCCAAAATTTTAAACATTATGCTCCCAATGAAATAAGAATCTTTACGGGTGATAGCCTAATCGACGGCAAAGTGAGAGCGGCATTCGTTCCTTTTGAGAGTGATAAAGAATTACCAGGTAGAACATTTAAATTGCATAATTTCTGACCAGTTTTTCAGGCTGAACTACTCGCAATACGAGAAGCTCTCATATGGTTATTAAAAAAACCACCAGAGAGATGAGTTATTGCAAAAATATTATCAGATTGTCGTTCGGGCGTTTAAACTATAACTGATACTCGGTCGGTAAATCCATTAATTGTAGATATTCAGAGTAAAATTAAGCATCTAAAAATAAGAGGAATGATCACTCAAATATGCAGGATAAGAGGACATGCTTGTATCGTAGTAAATGAAAGAGCGGATTAACGAGCAAGAGCCGCAACTTGTAAAAAAACGGCACCTTTCTTCTCAGAATTTTTCCTTAGCTTTGCTAAACGCTGTATAAAACAAAATACGCAGCAGCGTTGGGAGGATCATTACCACGCTTCTTCTACAGGTAAAATAACTAAACCCAACGCTGGCTGATGCAGCAAACTTCCGTCATCATCAGTAAAGTACTTTCGAAACGACCCGGAGCTATGAGAAGTTATCTTTATAGGTTTAAATTAAGGAATGATGACTATTGTCCATACGATGATACTTTTTCATAGAGTATCGAACATCTTTTATTTCAGTACCCATTTTTCTGTTTACAACGCCATAATCTTGAAACAGAATGCAAGACAAATGGAATTTCCTTAATAGATTTCCACACTGTAGTTAAAAGAAGTTATCACGCGCCATTTTTCTTGAATTTCGCAACAGTGATGATTGGACTCATAAAGGTAATAAACCAAAGTCAGTGATCGAACATCCCATTTCCAAGACAAACAAAAACGATTTTTTCCGAGTACCTTAGCCTTGTACATGACACGTAAGGCTACTAAATACAGGGGTCCATATATATAAAAATAAAAAAAATAAAAAAATAAAATACTATACAAAGGACCAAATTACTACGCTGACTTACCTAACTGGATGAAAAATTATATTGGAGACAAATTTAAAATCAAAATTAAAAGGCGTGTTATGGCTCTACATTCTTACCACATCATCATTCCTTTTCCGCCCCTTATGATGAATTGAATTGAAATAAAGCGATTATTCATATTTATAATATTTTAAAGTAATTTGCATATATTTCTTAATCAAATTTCATATTTTTATATAAATGATGCTTTGCAAATTTGGAGCTTGAAAGTAATAACCTGCAAACGAATACTTAAATGTCATGTTGAAGAAATGTGCGGAATCTATTAAAAAATCACCATAATGACTGTAAAGTTAAATAACGTTTGTTTCAATAATAGGCTTTCGAGTTTCAATTTTTTGCTTTGAAATTTAACTATACAGTGGCGTAACTTTTGAAGGGGATGGGGATTGGATTGGGAGAAGGGTAAGTCGAGTGGCTTTTGACTCGCGTGTCCCAGGTCGCATTAGGGATGCAGCAAGTGCGCCCGCATTATTTGCGTGTGCTCTATTGTACGTATGCAAAGTATTAGGGGTGGCTTGTAACGACGCACAGTGTTTCGTTTCATACAAGCTAGAAACTAAAAATTCTGAATGTACTTTTAACTCACGTATGCGATTCATTTAATCCTAAAAAGAGGTTTTTTTATTAAATATGTAATAATAATTCGTTTTATAAAAAATATGTCACATATTGTTATTTAATAAACGAAATAAATTTTCTGGAAATCGATATCTGCATCCAATAATGTATTTAAGGATCATAAATAATTGAAATTATTACTTTAATTCTATTGACTGATAAATCGGTCAACCTATAAAATAAATCATTGAAAATTATATTAGATACTTAGGCATAAAATAAAGATTTCACCCGAGAGAACTAATCTGCCTTCACTTGTTTTGTCAGAATAACCATTTTACAGCTGATTTCATTATGTTAAACATGAAAACTCAAAGGGTTTTAATAAACTTAAAAGTTTGACATTGTAAGGAACACAAGTGAGGCAACGGACACAGCAACCCTTGGTATCTACTGTCATCCAAGGCGTTTTGGCTGGCAAGGCCATGTACTACGTATGCCTTCCGAGAGCCTTAACCATGCTTGCCTATGTTACAAGGCATCAGGTTCTCGGCGTGCTGGTCGTCCACTGTTGACAATTTGTGGGCAGTTTGCGTCAGAGTTGCGGTACGTGGACTTAACTTAGAAGGATGTACGGGAGGTCGATCGCTTGGCCGGAGGCAGATTATGGAATCCATATGCTCCACATAGGGAGCGGATATGGTATGATGATGATAAAACTTAAAGGTCTGTAAATAAAACATTTGTTTTAAGTGATTTTCAAATAGATGTATTTTGAGAAATATAAAAAGAGCATGTAATGTAGATAAGCCAAAGGAATAAAATTCTTGTCGAGAAACTCCATTAATACTAATAAAGTTCATTTCACTGAGTTTGGCGCCATAAATATAACAGGACATGGTTGACTTATTTTCAGCCAAAACGTTGCAAATTTTACCATCTACCATTGTTAAAAGCATTTTAAATTTTATGGACAATACTACACCTCCAATATTAACATGAAAATTTTCAAGTTTTTCAATTGCATCTTGAAGTTTTTCGATTTCAGACTTAGGTAAGAATATCAGTTTCTTTGGCGAAAATAAATTTAATAGGACGACAATAAGAGGTTGAGGAAGGGCTTAAATTTTGCCAAATTACTATATTAGGGTCATCATTAAGCCTTAGTTGTATTGGAACGAATGACATAATAAATAAAAATTCATCTATTGCATGCTCTGTGTGAAATTTCTGTTTATAATTACTATGTCCCGAGCTTCCATCTCCACCCCACTAGCATATAAGAGTCAGTACAGAACCTGAAGGAACTCTTTCTTTTAAGACTTCTGATTCTACATTTAGCAATCGTTCCACCGTATGATTTAAAATCGCTTGTAGCTGGATTTCTGCACTAGTTTCCGTTATTTTGACAAATTCCTCGCTCAGGCAGCATGTTTCTTTTGCTTTTCATAAACTATAAAATGCCGGATATATGTTGTGGCCGGTTTTTATGGCATTTTTACGCATAACTTTGTAGGAATGCGAAGATAATTTACAGTCAACGTATAAACTTAGCGCTTCCTCAATTGTCAATGCCCGCTGTTTGTTTACTTGTTGACGTTTCCTACGTATTTTTGCTACTTCATTGGGAGTAGTTTTCAAAATTTTCTTTAGGAGATCGGCAACTGTGCGTTTTCCTGATGTTTGAATAGATACCTGCGTGGCAAACGAAAGTTCTTCAGATGTCTTCGTACTCACTAAATCACGCACTTTTGTTCTTTTGTACTGATCACTGCATGCCCCAAAATCCTTTGCGGGCCTTCCAGTAGACGTAGATGGTTCATTCATGTCTACTAAAGGACTTTGTCGAAAGTTTTCACATATCAAAATATTTTCACTACCGTCGAGCCACTCAAATTTTTTTTTAACAAATCTATCTAGTTTACAGCCAGATTCGGTCTATTTTCTGCTTATATTTAAACAAATAAGCTTAATTTGATTTTTTAACAGTTTTTTACCACTTGCACCGAGTTCAGTGACTTCAAATTTACTAACAATAATATTTAACACTCCTTGAAGCCTTTCTTTCTTCGTCAAACTCTTCCACATCACGTACAATTCTTGCCTGGAAATCTCGTATCTGGTACCTGTAAAATAACAAAATAAGATAGATGCAACTTCGTGCGGTAAAATATCGAAACTGTTATGAATTAACAATAAATTGGTCTATTGAAAAATAAAAATAATATTTTGCTACTTTGATATACTCTCCGAGATAAATTCTCGAGAAGTTAGAAATTGATATTTTTTTAACTACTGAAAAATACATAAGTTAAATTATTGTTTTTTTAAATACCTAAATGAAATACATTAAAATATTAGAAAAAAAACCACACAACATACCTTCCAAAATAGCTTCCATTTTTTAAAAAATCGAAATAAAAAATTTTAAACTTGATAAACAACCTTTACACGTCGGACGCCAAAATGCAAATAAATGTAATTAGGCTTTCAAAAACCAATTATCCGACTTTCATATTCTGGTATGAATCACCCTAAGCATTAATCACCCCAATTAGGCTTACAATCGTCACACTAACTATCTGGTAATGTCCCCATGACGTCATCGTTTAAGAATTCAAAAGTGACTTTTTATCTTGTAGCTTGTATGGGTCAAAACACTGTGCGACGTGAAGATTTATATGCACTGCATACTCTTTTATTTATTTGTTTAGATTACTTTGACTTCATGTTAATGGAAAAACTTTCATTAACCACACAATCTTCACCGTTCATTTTGTTTAAGCCTTGTTGAGTGCAACATTGAGTCCAAATCCAGATCCAATGTGAGTTAAATTTTTGCAAAATTAATGAATAGTCTTAATTAAAATTTCATTGCAAATTTATAGTATTTATACATTTATTTATTTATTATTTTTCCATTATTACAATGATTACTAATTTATTTATTGACGGACTTATGCAGTCCATTCCAACAATGGTAAATACAATTTCTTATACGAGATAAGTTATCTAAAAGGGGTAAAAAAGCACGTTTTCAAGATACCCACAAAAAGGTTGGCAAAAATTCAATAGGCCCGTTTGAATGTACAAAATTTCATTTACTGTGCTAAATTGCAAATTACGTCTTCAAAATAATTCAAAGTAAATTATGAAAGGAAATCAGTAACATCGGAATATTACTTCAAATAACCGACTTAACCTTTGCAGTTGGCATTTCTTAGTACTGTGTAGTTTATCTGTGATCTAAATTACCGCTAATGTACAGTACCATGGTAGTACTGCAACCCTCGCAGAGGGGGCTGGTACCATCATTTTATTACTAAATGGGAACCGAATTACAAGGGGTGAGTGTATATATCTGATTGTTGCTCTATGACAAATTGCCTATTGCGGGAATAGAGATGGAAGATTACATAATTTTACGTAATTACTTAAGATAAGTTTCTTTTGCAAAGGGGTTTGAAATTTTGTCACAGGCGTTATATGGAGACAATCACCAATTGCCTTGAAGTAACAGTTTAAAATCATCGACTACGGTTCAGCTATTTGACTATTTTCAGCGCGATCACAATTATCCTAATGGCTAATGCATTTCACATAAAATAAATAACATAAAGTAAAACAGCCGTAAGGCTCGTCTTCTTCTTTTTTGATGCCACTCCGCAGAGGAGGTTTGTTATCGACATTGCCATTTTTATTTTATCAGCAGCTGTTCTAAATAAGGATTTGAAGCTACCGGGGAACCACTCTTTTCAGCTCTTGAGCCAGGGGATACGTCATATACTGTTTCGCTTCACACAAACTAGACGCTACAAATTCATTTCGGAATTTTTAGCGATGATAAAATGGAAGTATTCCAGGATAATCAGCAAGACAAACGCATGCTTAAAAGGTCTGACTTATTCATGCGTTTACTGATGATTGCATCCTAAAGCACATATATTTATTTGTGATTTCTTGATTGCATTCATTCGCTTATTGTCGCGCTACGGTCAAGGTTTTATTTAGGGTTTAAATGTTTATTTTTGTTCAGAAAAAATTGAGATTGCTTTGAAAGGTATGTACTAAAATTGTTTATTATATTTTATGTAGAAACATGGTACTCCTGTTCAAATTTCGTAATTGTACGGTCCACATTTTTTTGTTTTTTAACATCCCGAATATTTTTCACAAAAACTTAAAAAATGAAATTTTTTAAAAACAGAATTTAATGTTCAGTTTAATCTTTAATCGTTTTTTTTTTGCAAAACCTGACATCATGTTTTTTTAAATATTTTTTTAGACACCACGTACACGATTTTCGGAATTTTAAGAATTTTTTAACATGAATGAGTTTATCGAAGCAAAATTATCTCGTGGCATTGTATTTTAATGTTATTAATACATTTCAGCTAATAAATCAAATGTGTTACGCTTTGAACATACCTTTTTACGTAGATTTCAATTTCTTAAGGATTTATAATATTCGTTTTATTATACGTAAGTTATAATTTGTTTAAAATAATAATCATCATATCACTCAAATTACATACATTAATAATATTATTATAAATCAAATTTCTCTTTTCAAATTTGTATTACTACTAAAATTGCTTAAATGAAATTTTATCGACTTCTCTTGGTTTAAAATCTTCTCCTTATATTGCTTTTTCAAATTTTAAAGATTACTTGCTAAACTTGTTATTATTTTTTCTTTTTCCTTTTTAAACTACTTTTAATTTCCTATATTATACATGTCAATAAAATCAATATATTGCTTCTTTTACTATAATGTGTCATTAATTTTGAAAATGATTTTTAAATTGACTTAAATTTACTGTCTTATATTTCACTGAAAGATTCTTCTCATCGTTTCTTTGGATCCCTTAAAATAAATATGTGTATATTTATGTTTTTCCTTTTTTTTAAAAAATGTTATTACTATTTTATTTTATTTTTAAATCTGAGCATGTTTTTCATTCTTTATTTCAATTCTTAGTTTTTAATTACTCTTACAAATTTTCTTCATTTTTAATATTATTTCTATTTGTAAATACTCATTAAAAACTACAAACTTTAAAATATATTTTTTTAACTTAAAATTTAATTTTTAAACAACTTTCATTTATGTTTTTCTTTTTCCTTCTCTTTTTTATACTTTCACAATTAACCTTACATATAATTGCTTTATAATATGGAAACTTTACTGGTCCATTAGAATTAAGTCTAATTGTGTAAAATATTAAACTTTGTAACTGTACTGTATGTTTCCTAAATAAAAAAAAAAAAAAAATATTTAACACAATTTTTCATCATGACAGGATGAAATATATTGCACAAGTAGGTTTCGAGATTAGATTTTTTAGCGTCTAGCTTGTATAAAACAAAACACTGTACGTCGTTTTCCTACACTGCGTTTTCTTTCAACTTTTTCTTGCGATATTGTACGAACTATTTTGTACCTTTCTCCCCGCATAAAATGTCAAATGTGTTCTAGCTTTATTTCCTGAAATGAATTTATTATTTCTTCATATTTTTTAGGCTCTGACGTCAATAAGTTTTGATAGCTTTTTATTGAAATTATCGAAACAAACTATTTTATAATGTTCGAATTGTCTTCACTAATCTACCAATCGCAGCACGATCATTTTTTATATGAAATCAAAAGATCACTTTTACTTTTAAAATGTCAGTCCGGATACTATTAAACATTGAAGTGTAAAAAGATCCTTTTTAAATAATTAATATCATTTCAACTTTGTCAGGAATTGATCCTGGGATGCACTATTTGCGAATACCCTTATTACTGCATCACCTGTTCTTTAAATTGTATACGCAAAACAAATCCTGATCACAAATGTGAGAATCGAAATGATTTTTTTTAAAAAACTCTTAAAATAAATTCATGTTTCCCAAGACAACGGATTTCTTTTCTTATTGTAGATACTAAAAAAGGATAAGACGGATCATCATTCTGGGATTTTCTTCGTTTATCCCTTGATAAAAGTCGTCTAGACTTTTGTCCTTGCAAACATGTTATATTTATCCTTTGCTCCTTGGAGAATTACAATCAGATTTACAACATAAAGTGAAATACATTTTATTGGATCATGTGCTCGTGTTTTTGTTTTTATTTGATAGATCTATTTTTGTCAATAAAAATCTAAATGCGCACGGAATGTTTGTACAGTCAGAATATTTGACGAAAAAACAACATTTGAAAAAGTCAACAGAAAAAAATATTAAATCTATAAGTGCAATGTACAAATAATTTGAAATAATATTCGATTACATCATCATCGTCATCATTCCCTCTCGGCACATAATGGTGCATAGGGCACTGCATTGGTACATCAATCGTAGTTTATCTTGATCACACTTCAGGTACCAGTTCAGGGACTATGATATATCCAGTGTAAAAACACCTTTTTAAATTAATATTTCATGTCAACCATGTCGGAAATCGAACCCGAGACCTCTTGCATGGTAAGAAAACGCGCTAACCACTGCACCACGAGGCTGACAATTCGATTACATTACAAAGATAATTTTAATGTATATTTTTTTTGGCTACCTTCATGTTTTTAGGTTATTTTCATGTCTGAATTGCTTGATAAGTTAGAACGATTGCAGAATATTTGTATTCGTTATATCTTTAATCTTCGCAAATTTGACCACATAACCGAGTATCGCACGCAACTACACTGGCTCAGTATCAAGCATAGAAGAAACATTCACATTCTATCGCTTCTTCACCATATTTTAAATAATCCCACTTCACCTGTTTATCTGAGAGAGCTCCTCTAACCTCTTTCACAACACGGTTTATCTCTTCGTTCTAGTAACGAGAGAACCCTTTTAATACCCTGTCATCGCTCCAATTTTCTTGCCTCCTCTTTCACAGTAGTAGCCGCTCAATTGTGAAATAATCTATCTACCCACTAATGTTAGAGACGGCCGTTCTTTATTTACAATTAAGTCAAGATTGAAATGTCACTATCTAAATATTTAAATTGTTCCTTTATCCTTCTTCTTTCCTTCCCATCCCCTCTCCTCTCTTCATAGTATTGTGTTATTTTTTTTATTTTTGTTAATCTTCTAATTTTTGTATAAAATTTTATGATTCAATATGTCCATGTATTTATAACTTTCTCAAACTTTGTAGGTTTGGGTAGGTAGGAAGAAATTGCCTTAAGGCAATATGCCCGCCCTTATATGTATATATATTGTATATGTATATAAAGTGTCAAATAAATAAATAAATGTAACAAAAATGATCAAGATACGCTGCGATTGGTGAACAAATGCAGTGTCCTATGCACCATTGGGTGCGAAAAGATAATGATGATGATGATGATGTTTTTTTTTTCGTATATAAGCACTCAATGAAATATTAATATAAAAATTACATGAGATGGAAAATATAAAACAACAGATGAATGAATTACGTATTAGTTGATGTTCATATATATAATCTGGATATAAAATTTACATAAAGTTTAAATTATAACTAAGTTGTTCTGTGTATAATTACAAAATAAAAATTGATTTGCCGGCCGGTTTGAGAACATGACTGTTCTTTGTCGAGGCGTAAAAGTAAACTAAAGTGTTTTTTATCTTACAAAAGCATTAGACTTCATTTTCTTAGTCGTTTGCACTTGGCAGAGGAGTCATGATCACGTTAGCAGAAGGGAAACAAGTCATCAAGATCCGTCTTCGTCCGCTTATGTTTTCAGCGCTTCTGGAGGCCTCCGGAAGAAAGACGCAAGTCACTTCTCTCAGTCCATCTTGAAGTACTATACCGCTTATACATCTGCTAACTTGTATTTTTAACTCGTACCTTGGTCAAGCTTAGACTGCGTAATCTATCGGCCTTATTTATAAACCCGGTATAATGTTACGCCTCGGAATTCCTTCCTTTTTTTACCACTATAATAAGGATGGTATTCCCATTCGTAGTCTACCACCTAGGCGTAACTTTATAACACGTTTATGAGTAAGGCCGTATAAGCATAAAAACACTACAATTATTAACATTTATTCATTTATTTACATACATAAGTTTACTGTGCATTATTTGAGACAATAAGTCCCAATGGGACTAAAAGTCCTATGTTGAGATGGGAATGGGAATTATATGACACAGACACATGAGTATATAACCACAAATCAGGGGCGAATCGTCAAAGTAAGCGATTATGCACAGCTTACCATTATATTTGACTTTAAATAATAATAAATTATGATAATCATGTTTATGGGAAAAAAAAAAAAGTAATTGTCATTTATTATAAATCACCGTTTATATCTTTCTACAAAAAAATATCTATGAAGCGCGCCCAGCCCATTCTTACTGAACGATGAAACTAGCCGATTACCTCAGCTTATTCTTCCATACAAAAAAGTACACTGTATTTTTTATCTTTAACCCAAGTCGGCTTTTTTAGTACTAAAACAAACTCGCAGATTACAAACATTTTTAGAAGATTCTCGATTTGGAAACTAGTATTTCGAACATTATTTCCGAAGGACTATTTTTCTTTGATGGGATACCGTTGACATATTATGTATCACATAGGACGGGTGGCGTTCGCAGTGGCCGTTTTACTCATTATTCATTTTAAAAGAAATCGGCCAGTGCCCAAGTCTTGACAGTACTGTCAATGACAGATCATAATGGAAATATCTGCGGAATGTCATTGTGGTATTTGTTAATAAACTTTTGTGCAAGTATTGTATTAAATAGTGTAGAATAAAACTACGTTTATCGCGTGGTTAATAATAATTGTTGTTTGAGTTGATTTTCACAGAATTACAAAAAAATAGTCATTTATAATTACATTACTTACATGTTATGTAAATACTTATATGTAGTACAAATTACTGAACATTTTTAATAGATTATATATAAAATAAATCACGGCTCGCCACTGCCACAAATACAGGATAAGAAACATGAAAAAATGTCATTAAAAATATTTTTTAAAAACATATATATGGCACATCAAAATGGTAAACAGTAAACTTAAGCATTCGGAAAATCATCGAGGAGTTTCCTACTCAAATCCCTCTCACTAAAGGAAATCTAGCCCTTAACTCCTCTCTTAAAAATAGTTTTCCTCCTTGAGAGCTTGATACGCTGTTGCAAAATATTGAACAATCTCTGTGCAATAATCAAAACATTAATCATATTTAGATAACATTTTTTTCCTAAAAAAGTTTAAATTAAATTAATATTTGTATAATCATTTTGTAAAGCGCTCCTGAGATTTGTATTAAGAAAAAGTAGCTTTATACGTTATCCATAATAATAATAATAATAATAATTAGAATTTTATTCAATACAATACAATACAAAACTTATTATTTTTTTTAAAAACACTGAGCACAATACTTTGGTAAGGCTTAAAATTATTAATTATTATTATTGATTTATTTTTTGATTTATTCTTAAGATTTTATTTATATTTGGATTTTTTCAATTTTTATTTATTTTTTTATTTTAATATATACTTTTATTCATTTTTAAAAAATATGTGTTTATTTTGTACTTAAATTATTAATCTCATAATCCCACATCAGGCACAAGAGGTTGCCTCTTTTTTGGTGTGGTATTTCGTTTCGTTTTTTGTTTCTGTACTTTTACTTTTTATGTTTTTCTTTTTGTTTACATGTAACTTTAAATTTAATAAAATAAAAAATATCCAGTTGAGTTCATTCTTACGCATTGACAAAAAAACAATCATGTCAAAAATCTAATCGACTTACAAATTTTAAAAAGTGATTTTACATAAAATAAATACGTACGAGTATGTACAGTCCATTCGGACCTTCAATAATTTCTTAGGTTGGAGTGACGAAGGTTTTCGAATTGATTTATTTTTGTTTCAAATCCACATGTGTTTATCGTGTCTTACGAAATTTTTTAGGCATCCAGAATCTGCCAAGGTTTTACTCATTTATTCCCTCATTTTGAAGTCTAGGACGCTGTGGCTCAAAATTTCAAAACCGAATTGTTAAAAAGTATTTTAACTTTTTTTTTAATTACTGAGATAGATACGTTCTAATCATCAGAAATTACCACTGCCACTATGGTTACATCGTTTGCGTATCATATGATTTTAACGGCCTTATCACCCTTAGTCCTAGATTTACCACTTCCTTCACCTTGAAAGTTTTTTGACTTACATATTGCTGGGATATATTTAGTTATAGAGATGTTAAGCTTGTTTTGTTTATTTTTTTTTCTGAATAAGTGCTTTTTTAAGAAAATTGTATTATTATTTAAGTCCCGAATTGAGTTGAGGTAACATCTTGAAATATAATTTATGTGTATTTTACTTTGTATTATTTGATTTATAAATTAAATAATAAAAAAATTAAGAGTGGCTACTAACACAAACGAAATGTGTATGTTTACTTGATTCATTGACAGGCATTAACATATTTACATGCGATTATTAAACATTTTAAAGCACTATGAATTATTTTAAACAAATTAAAAATAACAAAAAATCGTGAAAGCAACAAAAACATAATTAAATAAACCTAACTAACAAACTAACCTAACCTAACCTAACCTAACCTAACCTAACCTAACATAAAATACATATTTTTTACGCAAACAAAAAACAACCATTATCTAATAGTTCGCGGTTTCATTTCTCCGAATTACAAGAAGTACAAAATGAGAGAAACTCTGGTATTTTTTTCATTTTTATTAAAAATAAGTAACTAGATTTTTATTAAAATAAAAATGATGGCGTCAAGATATACTTTTCAAATATCGTCTTTTCTTTTTATATTACTGTGAATTGTAAAATAAAGCGGCAAAATGAGCCATTAATTCATTGTTTCGCGTTCTGTTTTATTTTACATTCTGCTCCTCCGTTAATTCGGTTGTGTACCAACGTAACCGCATTGTTTCCCAACCCCCGGCCGCTCCGTTGTACGGGGGTTGGTAGAAAAGAAATAACACGTACATCCAACCCCGGTCTAAGGGAAAGGTTGGATGAGGGACGAGGAGAGTCAAGAGGGGTTAAGGGGAACTTTCTTGTCAAGTTGAGGGGAAAAGGTCGGAGCTTTGTTTAAAATATCGAAAAAACGATAAAAAGGGCTATAAATAAATTTAAGTACTTTTATTATATACAGGCACACAAATAACTAGCTCCGAAAATTAACATTTATTAGCATTTTTTCAGGAACTATTACATTAATTTTTAAGTTTTATATAGATAGAACTTTTTCGAATTACATATTTCAGGATTTTAAGGACTTATTATTCACATATTACAACAGAGATGAAGAACATTTAAGAGAAGGTAATATAGAAGTCTAGGCATCTACAGGGCTTATGACCTGTCAATGGCTGGTTTAAGTGGCCACTTTACACACTGAGTAACATTCACCATTCTGCCTATATTTAAACATCTATATTCCTTCAATTTTTTCATCTGTTGATGTTTGTGAAGTTAAAGAGCTGAAACCTTGACTTATTATTTGTTGACTTCTTATTCCGTAACTTATTGTTTTATCCTGTAAGACTATTCACTAGATTTCAACCGCTGACAGGCGCCATGGTACAGTTGGTTAGACAGTCTATGAAATTGTCATCGCGAGTTCGATTCCCGCTAGTTCTTAGAAATAAATCCAAGAAAGTTTTTTTCTGAATTGGTCTGGGTTTTGTAGTGTATATTTCATAACTTCTTTCCGTATCCTCACTTCCTCACCTCCTTAAAAGCCTCTAAAATAAAGACATGACGGGTTATCGCTGAAAAAAAATCTTAGAGAAGCCTTTGACTTATCATGGACTGATTTAAGTGGTTACTTAAATACGTTAGAATATCTTGAGAGGGTTTAAACCCTATTTCTTACTTCATTTTTTCAAAACAATTTCTGTGAAATACCAAAAATATTGGTTTTATTTGGTATTTTTAACACCACAACAGGCTACAATGCCTAATTACAGTGATTATCAGTTTATAGTGTACCTCTTTGTTCTTATTCTCAAGGCACTCTCCGAATACCCATCCGCAACTCTTCTTTCTTCTCTAATTCATATAGTGTCCATTCGGCTCGTCTGTGGAATCATCTCTCACCCACCATCAAAGATGTTACTACAGGATCTCTGTTTAAATCACGTCTGAAGAAACATCTCTTTTCTCTTCTTTAATCTCTCCTTCTTTCTGTTTCCTCTGTTTCCTCTTTTTCCTTTTTTCCATTGAGTAATGGCATTGTTTTAAGATAATTTTTCACCAATATATTTATTTCTATTTTTATATACGTAGCTTTAGCTTTTTTTATCTATTTTATATGTTTTGCAACTTGAGTTTTATAAATTAAACTTTTATTTTATTGGTTGTTTGGAAGAAATTGCCATTAGGAAATACGCCCAGTAATGTACAATTAATACTTTGTACAAAAAGTTTAAAAAAAATATAAGTTATGGCACAGAACACCCAGTTTTAAGGAAAATCAAATATATTTTTTGTGTTCTCACCGGGATTCGTACCCGGAGCCTGCGAGACAAGTTTCTTATCCATTACACTACGGAGGCATCCAAGCGTATAAAAGCGTTCATTCAAATAGTTTATAATTCTATGTACTTCTGGAAATTCATTATAATTATTGGTATTTTGATCTGACTTTTTATGTAACTGTGTGTCTGTATCTATAAATTAGGTTTAAATGTGTATCAAAATTGTTTCTTAAAAAATGCTACGAGTCTCGTTCTATTAGTGGAATCGTATAGAGAACGTCAGGGTAAATTGAACAATGGGACCAGAGTTTCCAATAAAAAGAATGAACACAAAAGGGACACTTGCCAGTGACACACTCAAAGGAGATCACAAAGGTAGACAGGTACTGTTCGCATCCCCACATCTATTATTTGAAGGGGAACATTGAACAAGACTGGAAATATTTTTGATTAAAAGATTAGGCAGGTTCCATTGTTCAGTGGTGCAGTTCTTGTTTAATTACAACCAAGTTATGAAATTGATAGAGGTGAATCGAAAAAATGTTTTTCGCGGTATCGAAAATAGAATTTGATAAATTAATTGGTTTTTAAATATATTTTCAAAATTTGACTATACAAAGAGAACAAAATTGAGAATTGAGATCTTAAACGTCAGGTTAGGTTAGGTTAGTGTATAATCTGAAAAGGTGAAAAAATAAATATATTATAATCGATTATTATTATGACAATAAAACTTTGTTATTTTACCATTACATACAGATTTAATATCACCCATCGATGGGAGGAGTGCTCTCCCAAAACTGTAATAGCGTTCGTGTAAAATTAATAAAAATTGTGTAACACGAATAACAAAGTTTTATTTCCAAAATAATTATTTATTATGAAGTCTTACGAAGCAAAGACGATTCAATTAACAATATTATATTATAATCGATTTTTAATTTTAGGTGTTTGGATATTTTAATGAATTATTTACTAATTTGCTTTAAAATAATAAAGGAGAACATTTTATCGACTGATTTGTTGTTATTGCCTCTTCTTCTTCTCTTAATTTAAGAAAAAAAAGGAAACAAATTGTGAGTTGAAACCAACGAATTAGTCAATTAAATATTTTCTTATATATTCTACAGTAAATTTGTCAATACTTAATAGCATTTTCACCGTACACTTCCTAAATATTGCAAACAGGTTTGGCCGCTTTGTTCCCTCGATTGAACGCGATCAAAAAGAGGTGTCAAAAATAGCCACTTTCATCTACTTGACATTACATTTTGAAGGCTTCTAACGTAGGCGTAACGAAGGCGTATAACATTTCTTTTAAACAGTAGTACCTACTCATTTTTAAATTAAAAAAACAGACACAACGTGTTATACACCCAATATTTGCGGAAATCCAAACTTATTAATTATTTTTAAAACAATTTTTGTATTTTTAAAATAGGGTTTTCTCACCCGGGGGGGGGGTGTAACGTGCCGAGAGTAATATTTTGTATAATTTTGAAACACGTCCTAAATTAAATAGGTGCGAAGGTTTTCACGGTCACTGTTATCAATATGTTTCTTTTTTGGGTAATACCGTGTGTGTTGGATTTGTTCCGACGCTTCGGCTACCATTGCAGGTGCCATCTTCAGGGTAAATTGAGTGTAAACCACTCAGAAAGCTCAGAGTAAACCACTCAGTTTACCCTGAAGATGGTTCTTGCAATGGTAGCCGAAACGTCGGAACAAATCCAACACACACGGTATCACCCAAAAAAGAAACATATTGATGTCCTAAATTATACATACTTAACAAAATGTTACTTTTTCATTTATCCTAAAAGTAACACTACAAATAAAAACACTTTTTTAAAAATCTATTTGGCCTTATTCAATATTTAATCCGTGCACAACCCCCCTATATTATCTACTTTTTGATAGGAATTTTATAGTGTGGGTATTTACCAATTGTCCTTATATACAATGTAAGTCATCGAGAATTAGACCCATCTTCTTGAGCCGAAAGTCGGGCTAATTTTCAATTGTTTTTGCGACATCGGTGTTGAGTCTGAAGTAACTTTAGTATGAATTAGTTGTTAATTATTTTTCTAGAGAATAAATAACCAACTAATTATTACCATATACAATAATCATACATAAGGAAGTCTTCGTACTCTCTTCTGTTATATTTATACATCTGTAACACGCTAAGATAAAACACGCAATTCCACTTTGATTTTTAAAATGCAGAAATTATTCCAATAAGCTACTTCATACGTGAATAAAACACCGAAGTCTTCTCTCGTCATAAAAATGTTTTTTCAAGTTGATTTTTTTATTTTTTTATTAATTATAAAACATATATCACAAAAATTACATAATATACTCCCAGGAGTTATTAAAGAATCTCATTTGGGACCGTACATATATATTTTGTTTTTGATAATACATAATATTATACATATAAATACATCCGAAATAGAAAGAAAACATTATAGTATAAGAAATATAAAACACAATACTTTACACCATCTATAATAATTATCACTATCAAAAAAATTTAAGAAATATTTTTTAATTGCAACACTTCTGGATTTTTTATTTAATTTTTTGTGTTTTAGCTCGTCGGACAGTTTATTATATCGGAATGGCCAATATTTTCCAAAGACCTACTGCCGAACTTAGTTGAGCATAAAACATAAAACTTAATTGAAACATAAAAATTCCCTGAGTAACGCGTATGTGTATAGTCGTCGAATCTGTATAGTCGTCGACTTTGTACAGTCGTTGACTTTGTATAGTCGTCAAATCTATATAGTTGTCAACTCTGTATAATCGTCGACTAAGTATAGTTGTCGTCTCTGTACGAGTCCGGTATCTAGACACAATGAATGACAAAAACAACGCTCTGGAAAGCCGAAGTTAGCCGTTTATGGCTGGCAGTCTCCTTCCTAATCCCGATGTCATTTATTTACTGACGGCTACTGTTCCCCGGTCAGCCTCACGGTGTAATGGTCAACGCGTTTGCCTACCATGCAAGAGGTCTCGGGTTGGATTCCCGACATGGTTAAAATGAAATATTTATTTAAATGGGTGTTTTTACACTAGAACATTTGAACGTAGTTATGCAGAAAGCAGCCAGCCATAGAAAAGTGAAAACTAATATAATAGCATCTTTGTGAAAAGAGTGAATAATCAAATTTACACAACAGTGGAAATGTTTTTGATTTTGACGAGTCGTAAACAATAAATACATTAGTTTCTTCATATTATAAATAAGGAATCTAATTATGTAATTGACCAGTTTTAATGATTTTCAAAGTACTGCAAGAATTTTCTAGTCGTCTAAGTGTTTTCTGCAAATCGAGAAATGCCATTTTTGTGAGTGCCCAATGAACCATGAGGTGCGGAAACGGAATTATGATGATGATGACTGTTCTCCTACAATTTCATTTTATATTTCGGGTGGTAATTCAACTATGAAATATTAAACTTTGAAACACTTTTTTTAATAAGAATTTTAAGCCAACCATGGCGGGAATTGAACCCAAGACCTCTTGTATGAAAGATAAACTTACCAGATATTGATGTGCATAAAGCGGACAAATAAAAATAATTAATCGTTTTTTTTTTATATCTTTACCAAGCAATCGAACAGTGAATTTGTAATAACAAAATATTATGAAAATAAAACTTTGTTATTAGTGTTACACAATTTTTTATTTTTTTTACAAGAACACTACTATAGTTTGTTTAGAGAGCACTTCTCCCATCGACGGGTGATATAAAACTAATATAGTAAACACAGAATATTGTTCACAATGTCATAGAATTTAAACAAAAAATTAACAAATTAATCATTGAAACTTAGAGCAGGCGGTTTTTTTTCCACTTATCTAAGGTGTTGGCATATGAATGGATAGTTATTTAAAGTATAGATATGAAAACATATGCTAACACCTTAGATAAGATAAGATCATGTTTTTGCCCCCCTGATCCCGAACCTTGAACCCACCTGATCTAAGTTTCACTGATTAATTTGTTTTTTTTGTTTAAATTCTATGTCATTGTGAACAATATTATGTGTTAACTATTTAGT
The DNA here is from genome assembly GCF_059751315.1 of Micrasema longulum. Taxonomy (NCBI): domain Eukaryota; kingdom Metazoa; phylum Arthropoda; class Insecta; order Trichoptera; family Brachycentridae; genus Micrasema; species Micrasema longulum. Next base: position 81,342 of record NW_028280295.1, read on the forward strand.
TTTAAATCACCCGTCGATGGGAGGAGTGCTCTCCCGAAACCATAGTAGTGTTCTTTTAAAAGAACAAAAATTGTGTAATACTAATAACAAAGTTTTATTTTCATAATAATTTATAATGAAGTATAACAAAGTGAATGCCGATTCAATTAAAAATATTGTAATAACAAGCTTATTGATTTTACCAAGACACAGTACTTGCATTTTCCTCAGTTTTAAATTGCAGGCGTTTGAACTGAAGACATCAATCTTATCCCTTGGGTTATCTTTCCCCACTCGTCTCTCTTTAAGTGAAAACACTCCAAGTAATCCGATATTTGTAGTTGTATATGCCTCTACCTGTCTAACTCACTTCGTATACAAGATGCCCCTTATTACTGTTTGCACAAGAGATGAAATGAGCAAAAGCTCCTTCGCTTCCTACCTCCCCTTTCCATCAAGAAGTTTAATAAGAACTCGAGTGCGCTTGAAAAAATATATAAATCAAATTTAAACTTTATTTAAAGAACATACACACTTAAAAATGTACCAATTATGATATTCGGAATAACTTATAATAACGCAAATATAAAAAAAGAATTTACATTTAGCAATTCAATTAACATTATGTACAAAAGGTAAAATAAAAATTGTCACCGCTCTTTCCACACCCCGTGGTGTATAGATCACTGCATTTTTAAACCAAATGCACCGTATTTCTATCATTTTTTGCACAAAGCTAAGGTAACTATTCTTACGAATATTAAACTAAGCCATTTTTTTTATGTACCGTATTATCAGCGCTAGGATTTTTTTTATGTTTCGTATTTCTGAAATAACTCCGCGTGTGACGTCAGAGGTTATTCTCTGACAGTTTTTCCGATTTGCTCATTTACGGTGACCAAACCGGATATCCTTCAGAGCTCTCATATCATTGAATGGTTCATTTGAACCAGTGACGTCATTCAAAGTAGTGCATTTTTATTAAAATATTTTTTATTATTTTTTTTCGTACATTTTCAATAAATTTTGTGGTACAATTTAATGCTCTAATTTTTACCCCGCGCAAGAAAACATTTTTTGTATCCTATTTCCCGTAGGGCTGAAGCTCTCAGAATATTCATAAAAACGTATTATTTCTAAGGAATATTAATTACTAAATTGTACCTTGATAAGGTAGCTTATGGAGCTTGAAACAGGTCTATAATTAAACAAATATTAAGTGATTTAAGACAAAATATTTTTATTTTAACTAAGTAATGAATAACCACAAAGTTAGTCCTTCTATTTTTTTTATATTAAACTTAATATTAAATAAAGTTTTCTATACAAAAAACACATTATTCCCACATTTCCCTCAGTAATATAACAAAAATATTAGTTCTGTTAAATATCTACATTTTTCTAACTAAGATATTTCGCTCTCCGATGGGATTATAAAGCTCTTGGAAAACAACTTATTCCATTGAAAATTTCACAGTTTTTTTAGCCCCTCGTCTCACAAAAGTGTACTCTGCCATCTCTCAGACATCCCCTATATTCCCCAAGGCACGAGAGCGTCTGAAGGCTTTACTTCGCAGGTAGTGTTTTTGCCTATTTTCAAGAATCCCTTTATATTCCTCGCTCGAGAAAATTGCGTTTGAGCATCCGAGAGCTGTACAGAAAAGCCTTTTACTCGGAAAATCCGGTTTGTATCCACAAATGAAAAATAATTATATAATACGAGCATAAATTAGATTTAAGGTAGGGTTCTACTTTTTTGTGAAAACGACAACTAATGAGGAAATTCAGTGCTACGGAAAATTGGATATAACAAATGTTTTCTTACACGCGGTAAAAATTAGAGAATTTAATTTTACGGCAAAATTTTTCCAAAATGTATAATAAAATTAAAGTGCCCTTGAGGTATTTCATTACGAAAATGGCGCTATATAAGTTATCCATAATAATAATAAAAATTAATCAAAATTAACTATGTTGAAACGTCAAAAGTTCATGTGAACCATAGCGTTTTTATGTGTTTTAATATGTTTCCGGTTTACTTGCAGCCATGTTTTACAACGTAAGGTGTGTTTAAACAGGTACGGGTTTCTTCTTTTAAATGCCAAAAAACTCACCGACATGAACTAGTGACAATACGGACGCTATAATTTTTGAAAATCATGCCGATGAAAACACGATACACCAAAAAAAAAATATTTTGCTTCCTTTGATGGTCTATCAACAAATAAAAAATAAACTTATCCACTTCCTCATTGCATAAAAAGTTAAATCAAATTTCTTTTTTAAAAATGTCTATATTTGTGTAAAAAAAAATAAGTATCTCCGTCAAAAACCCATCATTGAAGACGTTAAAAAAATTTATTTTCATTAATTGGTAATTGAAAATAACTGTTAATTTTCCATTGTAATCAGGGCCCAGGAGGCCCAATTGTAGCACAAAAGCAGTCAAGCTTTAGTTAAATCCCTTTTTTGTTATCTTTGTACAAATCAAATCTGGAACCTTCCGTACATGATCCAAGTATTTATTATACCGTGGCAGTCGTATTTGCGTCAAACTGTAAACCATTTCAACATTTATTTAGTCCTCTCTGACTTCTGAAATCATCATCTGTCATGCTGGCAACCAACAGGTTTATGAAAGTCCTAACAGATTTATTTTGTTGCATAAATTAGTTCATATTAAAAACCTGGGAATCTATATTAAATAAGGGGTTCAGAAAATGCAGACGGAGCATCTTCTGGTCAGGATAGTTTCCATCTAACATGGCTCAGCCTGTTCTTAGATAGAGATTTGTTATGTTTTATAGTAAAAATAGTTATGTACTAATATAAACTACTTAAACTACCTTATTAAGAATCATTATTATAAAAACATAAAGTTTATAATGTTCTAAGAATACACACTGTTACTTAAGCATAAATAATATTTTTAAATATTTAATAAAAAGTAAATAAAAAATAATGTAATACATAAGAATATTGATAGTAATGAAACATACTATATTTATTAATTGATTGATTTGGCATTTTTTGTAGAACTCCATATTTAAACTTATAATATTTGAACTCAAACACTGATTTGAGTCTACTAAACACTTTATTTTATTTTTATATGTACAAAAAATTAAAAATAAAAATTTCGTGACAAGTATAAGTCATTTTCGTTTGGAACTTTAAATCTAAACAATCCGTAGAGTCTTATAAACCAAGAAACTATTAAAGAAACGATTTAATAGTACAGTTGCGTGGTCTTGGAAAGATCTAAGCAGACATACAAGTAATACATAAGAATATCGATAGTAATGAAACATACAATATTTATTAATTGATTGATTGGGCGTTTTTTTTGTAGAACTCCATATTTAAACTTATAATATTTGAATTCAAACACTGATTTGAGTCTACTGAACACTTTATTTTATTTTTATAAATACAAAAATTAAAAAAAATAAATTTCGTGACAAGTATTAGTCATATTCGTTTGGAACTTCAAATCTAAACAATCCGTAGAATCTTATAAACCTAGACACTATAAAAGAAACGATTTTATAGTACAGCTGCGTGGTCTTGGAAAGATCTAAGCAGACATGGCAAGTATGTCATCTAAGCCAGGAGTGATAATACTTCTTGCTTATTGAATGCTTGCCTTTGCTGCAGGGACACATTAAGGGCACTGTTTAGTGAGATATTCTAAAGATCCTTGGCAGAGGTGAGAAGAAACGAAAATGAACCAAAAAAAAAATCTGTGTATTGTGAATTTTTTTTTTGATGTTTCCATTTGTTAAATTGTTTTGAAGTAATTAAGCTAAAACTCTTTCTGAGTATAAGTAATCAAGTTCAAATGGATTTTTTGAAAAACCACAAACATAATGTTTATTCCAAATTGAATTGGTTATTTTGTTGCATACATATTGTATAATAAACACATAGTTTAGAAAAATGGTAAATACAAGTATTTTACTTTGAATTTTTGTGTATTTTTATACTGTTCCGATTTCACTTTTGTCCTGTTCTAGGAACTTCGGTGGACGAGTGCGAACCAATCCATTGTCAACATCCCTTATCCTTATCACTTAAATTCAAGGGTAGAAAAAATAACATCAAATAGTTTTTATCACGAAAAGTTAAACGAGCAACAAAAAAAAAAAGTTCGATTTTTATATTTCCCTTTCGTAGATGGCATTTGACATTTCCATTTTTCCTCTAAATTTTTCATGAGTATTCCAAATGCCAAATAATGACTGAAGATGAATGGTATCTAATGACTTGTTTGTTTCTGTCTGTTGTCAGGTTTCCCCGTCCTGTTGGCGTCCGATGGATTGGTGCCGCACTCGTCCTCGCAGATCTCGTTCAAATTAAATAACTGACGTAGTTTATAAGTGCAGGGTGTTATACTACGGTCTCAAGTCAAGAGTCTCAGATCACAAGTGAAACGATGAAAACGCAGTGATTTCTGTGAAAAGTAGTGAAAGAAATTAAAAATGTTTTCTCATTTAAAAGAAAACTGTGACGAAATTAAAGTTTAAAAAGCGACAAGAAATCGATCCGAGATGGACGAAGTTCCGAAATCATTTTGGCAGAAGGTGGACGCCGCCAATGTTCCAATTATTAACTTAGAAGTAAAAGAAGTTAGGGATATAGTGTGGGAGAAATTACAACAACCGAAGGCCCAAAGAAAACTGATCCTCGTCATCGTATCCATAGCTCTATTATTGGACAACATGTTGTACATGGTGATAGTACCAATTATTCCAGATTATTTGCGGTACATAGGAGCATGGGGAGATATGAGCGATATTATTGAATATCTACCTCCCATTAAAGTGGGCAACACAACGGTAATTCCCACGAAAAGAACACCTCATACACACGAAGGACAAGATTCCGCCACTGGAGTCTTGTTTGCTTCTAAAGCCATTGTACAACTTATGGTGAATCCATTTTCCGGGGCACTAATAGACAAGATTGGATATGATCTACCAATGATGATCGGTTTAATTATAATGTTTCTTTCAACATCTGTGTTTGCGTGCGGACGAAGCTACAGTATGCTGTTTTTTGCTAGAAGTTTACAGGGAGTTGGTTCAGCGTTTGCAGATACAGCTGGGCTTGCTATGATAGCTGACAGATTTACGGAAGAAAATGAAAGGTCTAAAGCACTTGGGATAGCACTAGCATTTATCAGTTTTGGGTGTTTGGTAGCACCTCCGTTCGGAGGTGCTCTTTATCAGTTTGCCGGAAAAGAAGTACCGTTTTTGATTCTCGCATTTGTATCATTGTTGGATGGATTCATGTTACTTCTTGTAATGAAGCCGATAAAACAACAAATGAGAGAAGCTCAAGAAGTTAAACCTCCAACTATTCCAATCTGGAAGCTTTTGATGGATCCATACATTGCTGTATGCGCTGGAGCTTTGATGATGTCGAATGTAGCTCTTGCTTTCCTCGAACCAACGATTTCCTTATGGATGGAGGATAATTTGACTACCGACAATTGGAAAATTGGTATGATTTGGCTACCGGCATTTTTCCCTCACGTGTTTGGAGTTATCATAACAGTCAAAATGGCAAGATTATACCCACAACATCAGTGGCTGATGGCAGCTGGTGGACTAGCACTCGAAGGACTATGTTGCTTTATGATTCCATTTGCTACATCGTACAAGGCGCTTATGATACCAATTTGCGGTATCTGCTTTGGAATCGCCTTAATAGATACAGCACTTTTACCAACTTTGGGATATTTGGTAGACGTCAGATACGTATCCGTGTATGGAAGTATCTACGCTATAGCTGACATATCGTATTCATTTGCATACGCAATTGGGCCTATAATTGCTGGAAATGTTGTTGAAGCGATTGGTTTTACGGCCTTGAACTTTGGAATTGCTTTTAGTAATCTTCTATATGCTCCAGTATTGATTTACCTGAAACATATTTATGACTTTAAACCATTTGAAGACGAAGCGAATATTCTCATGTCAGATCCTCCGAATAAAGAGTATCAAACATATACTCTACAAGATCAAAAACCCGTTTTAAATGAAATGAAAAATCATTTGGAGTATTCTAATATGCAAAACAGCGGTATGCAAGAAACAAGCGTTGATTCAATGGAGCCTAATGGGTACTCTTCTCAACATGGATATCAGCAGCAAGGTTATCAGAGCCAGCAGTACCAGGGTGGATACCAAGGTCAAGGTGATCAGAATTATCAGCCCGGGTATGTGGAACAAGGAGGAGCTTATCAAAGACCAGCAGCCGGCCCTCCTGCAAGGCCCCCTCAGGCTCCAAGGCAACTTCCTCAACAACCTCAACAACCAGCGCAGTCGGGAGACAGCAATCCGTTCAGGAATGCACCACAGGGAGGAGGAGGGGGGGACAGTAACCCATTTAGGCGAGGAATTTAAATACCTAACATCATTTTATTTTTTTAAAACTGGTATCACAAGTTAAATTAAAAATGCATGACAATTAACTATCGACCTTTCATTTACATTTTCATTCGAAGTATAACAATTAATTTTAGCCCTCGGAAGGTAGATATATCATTATTTGAGGGTGTACTATTTCAGTGTGTGTATAATATGTCTGAGTGATCATTAAACGTGGGGATGCTAGAAGATTAAATGAATGGTAAAGTACTGGAGTCACTTCGGCGGCAAACGGAACACGATATGTGGATACAAACGTAGAGGGTTGAAAGAAAAGTATAAGCGGTTGTTTGATAGCCAGAAATACGATACACTGTTGTGAATAAATACTAGAAGCATAATTTTAATAGTCGACATTTTGATTACCTACATTAACAAAATATAACTCACGATGAATAAACTGAAAGAAACAAATACGTATAATAAAAGCATTTTACGTTTAGTGGTAACATTTGAGCCTATTTAACTGATTTTAAAATTCCTTTTTTAAGAAAAAAGATTTTTGAATTCACCATTTTTAATTTACTGTGTTACTAGTTTTTTAAAAAGATATTGTTTTAAATATTGTTTGAAATGTAAAACATTAAGTTTAAGAAAAAAAATAGATATTCGCAAATAACTAAATGTTAATAAAGTACTTATATTGTATGGTATTTTATAGCAATTTATTATAAAACACTATATAATATATATAGTGTTATATATCCAGCTTATAAATACTCGTATAATAGTGTAAAGAATATATTTATCAAAGAAATGGTTTGAAGTACATTTTCATTGGCTTTAATTATGTATGTTTTATTTGGGTATATTTTGTTTTCATTGATAACCAGTACCGAAATTTGATTGATAAAAAGAAATTTGTATTTAAGTACAATTTTCAGTATTTATATTTGTTTTAAAAAAGGTTTGGAAAACAGTTTTAAGATTAATAATTTTTTTTATACACAGTTTCAGATTGAAACAAATCAAAATGACATGAAAAATACATTTTCTATTCGAAATAAAGAGCTAGTTATTATATTTTAAAATTTAAAGAGTTGTTTTATTAATATTAAAATCATCCACAAATGTAAATTATTTTACAAGTATTTATCAATAAAAAATTCTTTTGAAAATAGTCATAAAATGCACGCTTATCTAAATTGAATTCTGTTTATTACATAAATATAGCCAAGAAAAAAAATGTACTTTTAAACCATAATAAATATTACCTTATGTTTTATTTATATATTATTTTGTAAGGTTTTCAACTAACCCTGATGTGATACATGGATGTTGCAACCAAGGTAATGATACATATCAAGAATCTATTGATTCGATCGTAGCTGTAAGATATAATATTAAATTAAAAACATGTTTTATTTAAGGATTAGGTGTAGTTTTATTGTATATTATCATAAATTTATTGTACATAGGTGCCTATACTATTAATCATTACTAAACTAGAGCAGTAATTTAAATATCAAACTGTATCTTTAAACTTAAATGGATGAGTTTTCTAGTCGATTGTGTGTAAATTAAAAAAAAAAAATCTTGTGTACTTAAATGTGATGTAAAAAAATTTACTTGACTTTATTTAATTTTAGCACATTTTGAAAATTTTTTCAACCAGATACATTTGCTAAATTTGCTGTTTAATTGTTTTCTTTTTAGTTTGCCATAAATTTCAATTGTAATTTCTATAATCCCACATTGGTTTTAAAAATCTCTATTTCATTATAATGTTCGTCTTTATTGATGATCGCATTTTCTAAATGTATCATTGATTGCAATTTTTTTAAATCACGACTTTGAAAATACGTTCGTTTTAAATAATATATATATTATGATGATTTTCAATCTGTATGAAGGCTATAAAAACTTTTGTTTGAGATACATCGCATGATGACTTTAAAATATTGCTCTACTCCAATTAATTTGCCTAAATCATAAACATATCAAAATGTTTTTATATGTATGTATACCTGGACTGTTTTACACAAATTTATAATTATATAAAACCCTTTGGTCAATTTTTTTTAAATATGTAAAATTATCAATGTAAAAATTTATTAACATTACGGAAAAAGCGAAAGAAACATTATACTCAGATTATAAGTATTTAATATTTGATTTATTTTTGACTCATCATTTATTTCAAAACTTGTTTTAATTAAAAATGTGGATTATGCTATTTGTGAGTTCGGGATAGTAAAAAAATTAATAAGTTTTCAATGATGATTACATTATAAAACAAAATAAACTTGATTAAATGTATATAATTTAATTTTATACAATATCAATGTTTCAGTTTTCCTTATCAGAAACATGTTTTCATTACAACAAATTTTTCATTTATTTTATGTATTAAAAAAAAGTGTAGTATTTAGTCTTGTAGAGATTTTTGTATGTGATTCTATTTGTAAATATTAAAAAATATATATCAATTTAAACTATTTTCAATTAATAAATATATCACAGAGCAATAAAAAATGGCTTATAGAAGAATGACAGTTTTATTAAGTCTCTTGACGTATTTGGGAATCCAAGTTAAATCAATTATGTTGGAACATTTAAGTATTCAAATTCTCAAAAAAATACAGACTGCGTTTTAATACGTGTATAACATCTGTTGTCATAAAAACAGTTCGACTAATTAATTTATAATTTGATATCAATCACGATAACTTTAACTTCAAAACTGATTTAATTAGATTCGATTAATTTTCACGTTTTTAAGAAATTCTTGCAGTGTAAATTTTGAACCATATTAAAAAAACAATTTTAATAGAATGTTTTTATTTTTAAAAATGAAATATATGCATATATGCATTTGAGTACATGCATAAAATCGTTCAAAGTATATTTTTTTTAAACTTTTTGACAAGAAATACTAAGTTTTAAAAAAACGTGTATATTTGCTAATAAACACAGGTTTGTAGATGTGGTATGCTTATTTGAAAATCACACCCATTTATTTCTCTCATGGAAAATAATACTGCGTATTTTATTTGGAACTGTTTATGTACATGCAAGAAAATTTGTTAATTTAATTATTTGAAAAAAAGGTTGTTAGTTTTTTATCAACAGCGGAGTAAAAAACGTTTTTAAATAAAAGTTTGTTCATATCACTATCCCTATTTTGCTACTAAATGCGATTAAGTTTATTGGGTGTGTTTCTGTGAATTTAATCAATAAAAACTAGTAGTTGACGAGACAATAAAATCTTTTTCGAATCTCAATGGACTTAAATGGTCTTTGGTGGTAAAAAATCAAAAAAATCAGAAATAATCAACCATGCATTTCAATAGTAAAATACCTCTCGTATAAACTAATGGTAAATCATTATATTTCCATATATATTGCAAAACATTTGTTGTTTCACATATCTTCAACTGCTACTTACATAATAAATTGAGACTGATTATGGTCCCGCGCTAGTGTCGCGAACTTGCTAATAAGAAGATTCGAACCCCACTCCACCATAACTTAACACAACTATATACCACTTGCAAAATAGCGAAAATACTCAAAGCGCCTGTTATAGAGACCAATTATTCAATGTCAATTAAAAACTGTCATTCTTCTTGCTGTATATATCTCCCATCATTCAATTATTTAACTCTAAGGGCGAGAAATGGTCGCTAAATGCGCCTTTCTTAAGTCATTTATAAATATATCACTTAAATAATGTATTAGAGATTATTATTGTCCCTGTATGCAAAAACGGACATCAATTACCAATTATTATGTAGATATTATTTATTTATTTATTATGATATGATAAGATAAGAATAATGATAGCAATAACCGACTTATATCACAAACATATCATAGTTTTTAAGAAAAAAAACTCTTGCAGAAGTCAATTATCGACTCTGAATGATGAGAATAATCTTAAGAAAATATTTATGTAAATAATAAAAATTATCTTTTTGATTAAATGTACCCATAAATGTCCATTTTCTAATGTTGCTTTTAAAACTGAATTCGCTATTCCAAAAAGCATTTGAATTTTAAAACTGTCTTGAATAATACGCCTTAAATTTGCCTTGACTTAAAATTCAAAATTATATTTCAGAATACTACAGAAAACAAAATCGATAAAATAAATGAAAACCCATTTTGTTTTCACAAATAAAATAATATTGAAAGTAAAAGGTACATTGCACATATTAATTAGAATCAGTTATATCATACTTTAGTTTACCTTTGTCGTATTGGTAAAATTGTTTAAACTTCAAAAATTTAAATTGATTAAAATTTTTAATCAAAATGCACTTAGTTTTTTGAAAAAAGTTAATATGTACTAATTATAAATCCATATACAATCTTTGTTAGAATGAACATTGGATAATATTTTATTAAAACAGTTGTCAAAATTAAATATTTAAAGAAAATTATGAGCGTACATAAATTTTAAATATAGTGCGTTTTCATATAAACTCAATTGTATCTCAGTGAAAGATAATATTCATTGCTGATATTTTTAATGGAGAGAAAATTAACTCGATAATTTTGCGAGGAAATACTGTTCAATATCAATCATCGCCGAGATAGAGGGAAAATAAAATATTGCAAGTTCGATTAATCTACCTGCTCATTATTTTTAGCTTTTCCCGTTCATTAGAATTTACATATACACATTTTTGTAGAGTTTGTCAATTACAAAACCGACTTAAGATTTTGTTACAATTATTAAACGTATTAATCATTTTCTGTACAATTCTATAATTAAATATTAGTACCCATATTTTTATAATAAAGCCGTTTGTCAATTCCATTATCAAATCTTGTATTTAAACAATACGTTTACAAACTAAAAGAGAGCGTTTTTATATTGACTGCGAACTTCGATCAGAATAGTAACTTCATTTAATTAAATGTGTAGTGTCGTAGTTTCCTTTATACTTTTTAGTGGCGAAAGAATTTTGCAGCTGCTTTTACGTATCAATTTTGGTACACTCCTACAAATAATGTTACATGATAAGACTCGCTTGTCAACAAATCAATTGATTCAAATCTTACATTATAAAAATAATTTTTCAATGAATATTTCCCTCACATAATTGTGGATGTAAAATAAATAAGTATTTCTGAGGCATTCATGAAAAGTGATTGTGCGAGGCATTAACAGGATGCATTAATATTAATGTATAAATATTTCATAAATGTTCCCTGAAATGTCATTATTTTGTATAACCACCGTTTGTAAATACATCATTTTATGTACCTAGATTCCCAGAATTAGGCGTGCCATAAAACATTATTTGAGATAATATGTAATTTAAATATAGTCTTCATAAATTCTACAGCATAATAATAAATAATCAATCATTTGTTTAAATTAAAATATTCAAAAAACTTATAACAAAACTAATAAAAATTTTTATTTACTTTTTTGACTGCTAAGAAACGTTAAAGTTTTATTTCTAAAATGCTCAGTTTATGAAAAACTTTCAAAAAAAATACTGCACATTATTTAATTAATTAATAATTGCGAATTTCTAGATTGTATTATATTATTTGAATTATCAATTATAGAGTCATTGAATTAATCTAAATTTTGGTAAAAATGTTTATAACGAATTAATCCATGAAGGATTAAGTTATCAGTGTTAAGTAAAGAAAAGCAATTGAGAAATAATTTATCAAAAAAAAAACGATTTATGCAAATGTTTTTTTTTAGGCATTCCATCCTAAAAAAGATGATATCTGTATGCAAATTTTGTTTAAATGTAAAAACATCTTTAATTAACAAAACTTGATTGATTCTTTCAAAATTAGATCAATATAAAAATAATTTTCAGATCCGTGCACTTTTCTACCCTAAGAGCATAAAGTAAGAATTGCGCAATTATTAAACGATGCTTTTAGTTTTCTACAAATGCAAAACAAAATCATTTGCCTAAGAATTGTATGAAAACAGCCTATACATAGGGTGTAATAATATCTCAAATGTTTCTCCAAGAAAATATACGAATATATAATATGTGAATACCACAACCAAATTATCTGGATAAAGAAATTATTGAAAAAGAATGCTCTCATTTTGTTATCGAACCCAGAGATTATCAGTTTATTTGTTGTATCATAATTACTTAAACTTATATTAACATATTACAACAGAGATGAAGAACATTTAAGAGAAGGTAATATAGAAGTCTAGGCATCTACAGGGCTTATGACCTGTCAATGGCTGGTTTAAGTGACCACTTTACACACTGTGTAACATTCACCATTCTGCCTATATTTGAACATCTATATTCCTTCAATTCTTACATTATTACACATTACACTTACATTGTTATATCTGTTGACAGGACCAGCCATTGACAGGTCATAAGCCCTGTAGATGCCTAGACTTCTATATTACCTTCTCTTAAATGTTCTTCATCTCTGTTGTAATATGTTAATATAAACAGCTCCCCGGGGAGTTGAATCCAGTCCTTGTCTACAAAAATTTGGACAAACTCAAAATATTGTTGTTAAACTTATATGATTAAGAGACAAATGTAATGATCTTTTTCACGTTTCCTTTATTACTTCAGTAATTTTAATATATTTTTTTTTTGTATTTAATAATCGTTATTCAGACTTTCTTTTAAATTATTGTGCAATATGTTCTAGTAAATTGCTTAGAAATTTACATAGAATAACAATGTTGCGTCTACAAATGTTTGTAGTGTGTTATGAAAATAAAAAAGTCGATCAATTTCTATGATCAATCAAATGTAAAAAAAATCGCTCTTAGATTACAATGGAGAGTTAACGTGATTATCTTTAATTGTCTATAAAGTAAAATATAATTTTCTCGAAAAAAAATTATCTATTTACATAAAATTGTTTTTAAAAGATGTTCCACTACAGTTTGACGATGAAAATGCTCCGATTTTTTGCAACTATACATATATGGATTATAGATGATATATCCATCATAGATTACAACATAGACAACTTTATAGAGATAATTCTTTCAAGTCCTCATTGTAATCAGGGCCGGCCTTGCTTTTTAATTCGACATGTAAAACATTATTTTAAAGTTGTAATGTATGAATCATACTGTAGATATATACGTTGAAATACTTATGTTAAAATATTTATGTAAATAGCTAGCAGAATTAAAATACTCAAAATTAAAAAAATCTTGCATATTTAAAAATTATTGTAATTAGTAACATTATGAATCAATTTAAGTATTACAATGTTATAATATTAAATTATGACAAATCTCAATAAAAAAGATAAGACATACGATTGTCATCATGAATTTTTTATGTTTTTTCGTATTTAAATTCAAATATTGAACATTTTCTAATATGGTATAATTAAACCGCTGTAAATACTTATAAATATCTAAACATTTTATTTTATTAGTATCTTATACTTAGAATATCAATATCAATAAAGTAAAACAAAATACTACTTAGCTATTTAAATATAATGTACATATTTAAAATAGTTTTTTTAAATATTTTTTATAATTATTTGCATGAATAGCGTTAAATAGAAATAAAAAACAACACGTTTCAAAATAATGTTACAGTTTTGGAAAAATAAGCTATAAAAGTTTTGAGCGTGTAAATTAAATTCAACAAATTTAAAAAAGAATTTCTTTTCTGTGAAATTAATGGGATTTTCTTTAAAATACTTATACCATTCTATTACTTCTCAAAAAACTACAAAGGTATATAAAATTCTGTTCTTCCGAATATTTTTTAAGCTTTTATGCTTTTTTTAAATAGAAAAAAAAATAGTAAATTGACCAATACGTATTTTGGAAAATCAGTATGTTTTACTTCTGTGATGTTTTTTTTGTGAAAGTGGCTAAACTGTTTAAAGTTTTTAAAAAATGTGTCTGGCAAGAAAAAAGTTTTAAAGACCAAATATTCTTATTCGAATTAAGATGGTTCCATGAAAATGAAGATCATTTGAAAATAGTTTATGAAAAATGACAAATCGTATGTTATTCAGTTATTTAGGGTTACACCAGTTTTCATCGTATGGCAAAAAGCTCCAACAATCGAACTGGTTATATTTAAAAATAAATTTTATGTATTGAAACCACAACAAACTATATACGTATAGATCAAATATGATATTTTTTGTTTAAGTTATTACTTTATACGTGTATATATTTAAAATATTGGAATGAAGAATTATCTTCATTTTCTGTTAAATGTGTACCACCAAAAAAGCAGTATCAGTTACGGCAATATGTTTCATTGTTATTGCATTTTGAGTACACTTCTTAATTAAAACGGTTAAAACCATATGTGTAAGTTGTAATATGTCTACTAATCTTTTGCTTAAGTTAAATATTTATACTAATTCATACTATCGTGTTATAGCCTTATACGAGTACCCCTTTAATATAAACATGTAGATACCAATTTAGAACATAATTAAAAATACATATTATATTAAATGCTTATTGGGACTATACACAACTGAACTGTATTTTTTATTTGTTAACTGTAAATATGTATCTAGAAACGTTTAAAGCTTTATTTCTTTTAATAAAATAATGTTACTCGTATATAACAATAATGTTATATTTATAAGAAGCTGCTGCTAACTAGACATGTTTTATTTCATTTTAAAAGTCGTTACCACAACATTATATTCCGAAACCATTATATTGTAGACGTTTGTCTTATAGTTGCTGCAGTTATCTTACTGCATAAATAAAATATTACATTTAAAACTTGTTCGTTTCGAGTCGAAATAGATATAATTACATTATTTAATCTTTGTTAGATTGCCATATCAAATTTGGAGAAAATAATTGCCACCATTTTAACGTGAATCAGCTTTAAAAGATTTCACCTCATGTGATTGATTTCACTTCAAATCTATGTTTCAACTCGGAAATTTAATTGCTGTTTGTCTATTTATTTTTTAGATTTCCATGCTCACCGCCGTATTAAATTTGTTTTCTAATGTAAAAAAAACATCAATTAAATATGTTTATTAAACATGGTAACAATTTCCAAATTCAACCGCCTTGAAAGAAGCTATATTTTTAGTTGTTGAAAATAAATCGGCTATAGCAGAAAGTATTTGCTTTATTTAAACATTGTACGACTACATACGGTTTTATAAATTAAGATTAAAGAAGCATAACTAATGAAGCATTTTGGCAAATATTAAAATAATTTTTAAAGCTAAAACAATAGGTATTCCAACCTTTTAGATAAAAATTACATGTTTTTAACTGTTTTTTTACCAGTATGAATCAAATTATATGTTTTTCTTTAGTCAAACTTGTAATTTGACTCATTTATCAGATACGCAATAGTTCAACTATAGTAGAAATAAAAAAAAGTAACTTTTATGTTTAATTTTTTGAATATATTTTTAAAAACCTTTTAAAATGCTTTATTTGTTTTGTCAGCATTATAAATATAACATAATTAGACGTTAATGTTAGCTGATTTTGTGCTTCTACGCTGTAAGAATTAAATACTAATGATTCTGCGTAAAATTATAAATTAGGAGTAATTTACAAATTTTGATTAATCCCGTTACACTGTTGACTAGATGTGAGTAAGTAATGTTGTAAAAGGTAGAATTTAGCAAGTAAGTGTGCAAATAATATGTATTCCTCGTAAAAGGGGACTTAAAGAAATCAAAAACAACTGTGTTTATAGTAAATGAGCAAATCATTCAATTTTTCCCATAAAAATTAAAAGGAAACACTTCGGTAGCTATATAATCAAACAGCTTTATAATGTGATATTCTGTTCAAGTGTCTGAATCAGAGTAAATTGTTAAATGTTTTTGATGACATTTCTATCAAAATTTCTTAGGACGTTATTAATAAACTTGGTAAAAAGTTACACCTTAGAAAAGTGGTAGAATACAAATGGGAATACCATCTTTATTCTACTACTTTAATAAATATGGTATTTCTATCCTCATTCTACCACAATGCTAAGGCATAACTTTACACCAGGTTTGTAAGTAAGGTCCTTGATATTGTAAGTAGGCAAAATGTCATCATAAATATTTGCAAAATATTAATTAAACGCGTCACAAAGTTGATAAATTTGATGTTCTAATCAATTAGAGTTTAAATCACTCAAGTGCGAATTGGAAAATAATCATATTGGATTGCTTAAACAAAATTCCAAGAATACAAATTGTAAAATAAATCATTAATGAACATCAGTGAACTTTGATTTCTTAATCAATCTTTTGTTTTAAAAAATGTAAATTTAAATTGTAAGAGTGAAAAAGAACGACGAAAAGTAAAAAGAAGAAAGAAGTTTTAAATTAATTTAATTATTTCGTTTTGTAACCTGGAAAAGTGCGTTGTTAAACAAAATGCTTTTCCCGGAAATTGGAAAAAAATCTCAAAGTTTGTGAAAGTTAATTTATTTATTGTAGGGTAGTTATTTGACTGTTATTTTTTAAATGTTTATTTAAAATACGTGTATTGTTTACATCAATTATTGTATTAAAAGGAAAGTATCGATATAAAATAAATGAATTGTTATTCCAAATGAGTTTTTATTCCTAAATCCTTACTAGTATCTCAAATTGATTGATTGATTCGCGTAAAATTACAATACGTCAAATTTTGTTTATAAAAAAATAATTTCTTCAGAAAGGATTAGTTTCAATTGATTTTAAATAGTTTCTAAAATTTGATGTTTTATTATTATTATTATTATGGATAACTTATATAGCGCCATTTTCGTAACAAAATACCTCAAGGGCGCTTTACATAGTGATTCTTTTAAATTTGTAATTTAATTAATATAATTTATTTTGTTGTCACATGCTACGGATTTATTCAAATGATTTAGAGAACAAGTGGGTTTTAAGTTTTTTCCGAAACATTACTTCACTTTCACAGCCTCGCACCTCTGCTGGGAGAGCATTCCATGCCATAGGGCCTGCGACCGCAAATGCGCGTTCACTAAATTTAGTCGGTATGCCGATTGCCTTACCGAGAATAAAGAAATCTGCTCGATATTAAATATATATTTTTACTATATTTTAAATCAATAAAGGTACAAATTCATGACAAATATACTATCGTAGATTTCAATACTCACGGAGCCATTTTATATGGCTTGTCGGTGAAGATCCTTTACAAGAAAACTTATAATTATATCATTCAAATTGTACTGCTTACTAAATAAAGAGTAAGAAAAAAAGTAAGAAAATATTGAGATTTAAGAAAAAAAATTAAAAAGACACAGACGTTCAATAAAAAGATAAAGTTAAAAAAAAATGCAAAACCATTTTTTTTTAATGATGTATTTCATTATCTTTTTTTATTTATATTATGATATATAGTTCAAAAAAATAATAATAACTTATACCCAACTCTAAGAAACCAAGAGCCATAATATGTACGAGTACATAATAGGCATAAAGTTGTTGTATTCATTTTTAATTCATATATATACTCCAGAACAGCCAACTCAAATTGAAAATTAAATAAATTACTTTTTGTTTTGTACACCATTTTATGATAAGAATCTAAATTATATTGTGATGACATTTGTTACAATAAATATAGTGTAAAGTTTCCGCAAACCAAGTTTTGTCAAATTTCCATTGAAAATAAACGTAAAAATTGCATTTTTCAATAAAAAATTATAAAAGCGCCATCTATGAATAATAAATTTCATATTTTCGTTTAGAATCACGTTAACGTTTTTTAGATCTTTAATTTTGCGAATAAAAAATTTATACATTGCAAAAACTTGTAATTTAAATACCGTATTTTACTATAGGAAGTAACTTAATATAGAAGTTCAGTGGTTTAAAAAACAAAAAAAAATGCTCATGGGAATTTATTTATTTTTTAATTTTTACATCGTATTATCAGCGATATGATTTTTAAAGTTTCTTTTTCTGAAATTAATCCGCATGTGACGTCAAAGGTTCTTTTTCGCTGATTCTCAGTCAGTTCTGCCAATTAGTCCATTCACGGTGAGAAAACCGGATATCTTTCTCAACTCTCTTATCATTGGTTGATTCTGAATTATTTAAAGTGTACACAGTGGACACTATTTACAAAATAAATTCTATCGCACAAATTTACCACAAAGAAAAAAAAACTAATTTGAGATGAATAAGTCAATCAGATAACAAAATAATATCAAAATTCGCAAATTCTAAACAAGTCATGGTCAAAACAGTTTTGTTTTCAAAGGAATACAAAATAACAGTAATCTCCCCAATGAATTGAAAACTATCAAAACTAATATATAAGTAAATAAATTCAAAGTAAATTCAAAGAAATTTTTTGAACCAGAGTAAAAACCGTTTTCTATTTTAATTAGTATTACAGTATTATTATTTTATGTTATTCTTTTTATTTTGTTTACTTTTATTTTTTCTCTCAAAGTATATCACTTTAAATTACTAAATAAATCAAATAATGTAAAACACTCCAAGCACAAGAGCTATTCTTTTTTTTCGAAAGTTACAGTTTAAATATTAACTTGATCGTAAAAAAAATGGAATCATTTTTGTAATTATATATTCATGTTTTTTTAAGTGCTAAATATAGAAACGCAGGAAACAGAAACGGGTTGACGGAAAAGGGTAGGATAATTGCCAGGAAAAAATCTTGTCACTCCTGTTCTTAGTTAATAAAAATATTTAAAATATCTAAATGGTAAAAACATGAAGCAACTACGGTTAATACATAAGTGAGTTTTTAATATTGTGTTTTAGTTCACTCATTCTTTATCAACATTTGAAACGAACCAAAAGCTTAGCAGGGCTTTAGATTTTTTTTCATCACAAACCTTATTCAAAGGGTTGTTCGTTGGATGGAGAGGGCAGTAAAAACCACCCCTCAAACCAAACATGCATAACATTTTAACAAGCCTAGCACCGTGTCTACTTGGTGCTTTTTACAGGGGTGGGATTTAAGGGTGTATAACTATGGAAGGCTTTATTTGGAAAAGGAGTAATATTTATAATTGTCATGCAAGATAATTATTTTCAAAAAAGGTAAATAAGGAAATGATATTAAAAATTAAATCAGTAATGATCGATATTTCAACACAGATGAGGATTTTTTCATAACAAAAGATCATTGAAAAACAAGGGCTTATGACCCGTCATTGCATTTTTTCCCCAGAATAGGGTATTATAATGTTTTTTTTTTATTTCGCAAAAAAAATAAAAAAATTATCGTGACTGCACAACTTTTTATCTTTTATGTCCACGCGTTAGTTTTACAAAGCGGTTTTGAAATGGCGCGAAAACGACTATTTGGATGCCGAATGGGCTTGTGACGTCACGCGTTACAATTCTGACCTACAGTTTATACAAATATGTATCGCCGGCGTGCTGTTTCTGATGAAATTGATTGTTTTACATGGTTTTAAATGTCTTTAGTTTTAGGATGCTAGTACTGTTTAGTTCCGATGTGCATTAAAACTACGGTGAAAACGCCAAAAAAAGCTTTTTTGGCTATTCCTAATAATGAAAAATGAGGAAAAAATGGTTGAACGTTAAGAAACGAGATGTCAAAAAAAAAAATCACTACACTTTTTTCCTAGGTTTTGTTCAGTACACAATACTTAATTTAATTATGTAGAATGTAGAGTATACAAATATACCATCAGCACTGAAATTAGCGTTTATTTAGCTTGACAGGTACTACAATACTAAAATAGTTTATTTTTTTAACGTTGATTATTGTTCATTATTGTATTATATTTCTGTATTTTTTTTACTAAGTTTCATTAGTGGAAACCTATATTGGTCTTGAGCCTATGCAATATTTCTTAAACGTTGGTTTGGTGGTGGTATTTCTAGAACTGTTGGTTTTCTATATAAATAATATATAAAATTACTAAAAAAATGCTATTTAAAAACCCACCTTATTTATTTGTGAAATTTATTGTATTTATAAAATGGTAACTGGCCTTGAGGTGCTAGACGACAGTCTTCACACTTGCAGGAATCTGTTATTTCCTGGTCTTCGCAAATTACGCTTAATTTACTTACGCTTTGGTTCTAACTTTATGTTCTGGGGTGACTCGACCTTTTACTATTCAAATATCACCCGTCCCTTGTACTTAAATGTAGCCTATGGCATTGTCTCCGTAATTTTTCCTATCTGATATGTTAGTAAGTAAATCACATTTAGTAAAAAAAAGCATTAACACGCACTCTTACAACAGAAAGGTTTACAAGCAATAATTGTATTTTATGGGTTATGTTGTATCAAAGTCACGTTACTTCCCTTTTGCATTAAATGTACGTGAAACAATATATTTATAGTACATGCAAACAATACGATTATTAAAATTTGTACATTCTAGAAGCAAACATTGTATATTACCTTACCTTACGGCCTTTACATTTCAATAATCTGAACTTAAAAAGTTTGTATTGGAAGAGAAAAAAATACCCATCATGAATATATTTATTTTGGACAAATTATCGGACTTTCATTGTAAAAAACCAATTTCAGTCATAATTCTATGGCAATTTATGAATGAAAACAAATAAAAGCAAAGGAATATACGAAATTTAACAACAAAAAACAAATAAAAAGCTACAAGCCGCCCGCGTCAGACGATCTCAGTATAGGATTTAAGTGAACGTAGAATCCATAAGCGTGACGTCATCAACCTTTTGACCAGTTACGGGCCGTTTTATTTCTTTCAACTTTAAATAGGAAATTATAAATGTAAATATTAGTTTAAGATGTTTATGGTTAAATGCTCAAAATCTTAAAAATATTCTTAAAATACTCAATACATTAAAATCATATTCCCCAGTTTATGAAAATACCCTATTGTTTTCATATAATTTCTTTTGACATACCCATTAACAGTAAAAAATGTCTTTTGGCGAATTTTTTTTAAAAATGTCAGAAAAAATAGCTTGACATTTTATAAATTTATGATATTACAGAACAAGGAGGAAAACATGACCAAATAAAAAAAAAATATTTAGAAATGCGTGACATCGTTATTATTCCACGTCCGCTCCTAAGTTGGAGCATATTGTGCCCATAAAGGTCCTCCGGGCATTCCTATCAGCTGCCAGCACCTGTGCATTCTGCAAAGTCAGGTTTGCTTCCCGTAGTTCTGATATAAACTGCAGACAAACAGTCAGCAGCGGACGTCCAGGACATCAGAAACCTGATGCCTCATAAAGTAGGCAAGCCTAGTTAAGGCTTTCAGGAAACATCCCGCATCATGTATTAATTTTTTATCATTTGTAGAGGTCAAAAACATTCTAACTGTTGTGTAGATTGATAGAAGTGATATTATCTTAGTTTTACTTTTCTATGGCTGGCTGTTTTCTGCATAACTACGTTCATTTGTCCGTCCGCGTCCGTTTTCTTATCACTTCCTCACATAGTAAAAAAAGAAAAATAATTTATTAAAGAAATAAAAACGAGTGATACTTAAATCGAGAAATTTGGAATAACCAGCGACTGGTTAAGACCGGTAGCTTTATTATAAAATTAAATATATTTTAACAAGAGTATGTTTCGAGTATGTTCAAATGTTTGTAGACAGGCTGAATTTCCTCGCCGGGGAATTATTAGGTTTTAAATTTGTTACAACAGAAAAAGAAAACTTTTTTGAGGAGGGAATATGGAAGTCTAGGCATTTACAGGGATTATGAACTGCCATTGGCTGGTTTAAGTGGCTACATTACACACTGTGTAACATAATGTAACATTTCGGTTGTCTAACGCGCAAGATTGATCAAGTTCGATTTCCGATATGGTTTAGTATTAAATATTGATAAAAAACGTGTTTTTACTGCCTAAATTGTATACTTCACATAAACCAACAAACGGAAAAGTTGGGAAATATAGATGTTAAAAGTTGGTAGAATGGTGAATGTTTCAGAGCGTGTGGAGTGATCACTTAAACATGCCGATGACAGATCATAAGTGGTCGCTTAAACCAGCCAAAGACAGAGCATAAGCCCTGTAGTTGCCTAGACTTCTAAAATATTATTCATCTCTGTTGTAATATATTGATCCATATTTCTGTATACGCAAGTAAAACATAAAAGCAATTTATTGATCACATTGTTTGATCGCGAATTACAAAATAATTGTGTTACAAATTCAAAATGAACCTAATCTTTGTTTACCTACCCTTTTCAACCCTTCCCAAGGAATTAATTGTGTTTGAAATGTTAGTGAGGGTGTGACATCCCGTGTGCAAATTTCTACCCCTTGCTGCAAAAAAAGTCTTGTTAACCTTTTCTCGCCTTAAACACCTAATTATAAGAATAATAGTTAATTTTCTATCATGTTTCTCGTGTATCTGGAATTATTTAAAAAAAAAAACCCGGTAGAAATGAATCGATATATATCGATGCGAATGTTGATAGATGCAGAAAACGAGGAAGGCCGAGAAAAACATGGCACGATCAGGTCCTTCAAATGCTTGAAGATGGACAATTCAAAAGTAGGAATAATCGGCGTGCGTGCATGAGAAGATGTATGAATGTATAGGAAGCGAGGTCTGTATGCAAATATAGAGTAATATGGCATTCTCTCCTATCTGTTTACTCCAACTAGGAAACGACGTGATGGTTTGTTTGTTATATATATACAGAATCAAAGAATTATCTTTGTACATACCCCGCCAAAACGGGAAATCAACAAATTGCAACGGGGATGAAGAATATTTTAGAGAAGGAAATATGGAACTCTAGGCATTTACACGGCTTATGACCTGTCATTGGCTTGAAAAAAATAAGTAAAATATTCTAATAAAATTATAAATGTTAAACAGTGAGCAAAGCGATTATTTAAACCGCGCTTTGAAGACGCCAAGACTTTTTAAATTTATTTCAACAGAGAGGGAAAAAGCTTTTGAGAAGGGAATATGGAAGTCTAGGCATTTACACGGCTTATGACCTGTCATCGGCTGGTTTAAGTGGCCACTTTACACACTGTGTAACATTCACCATTCTGCCCATGTTTGAACATCCACATTTCCTCAACTCTTCCATCTGTTGACTTTTGTGAAGTAAAAGAGCTGAAACCTTTATCACGTGGGTGAGATTCATCCGGCTGAACCAAATCACCTACTAGGCAACGCCTGGAAACAATTTTCCATGACAGGTCATAAGCCCTGTAAATGCCTAGACTTCCATATTCCCTTCTCAAAAGCTTTTTCCCTCTCTGTTGAAATAAATTTAAATACGAACAACTCCTTAGGGAGGAAATCCAGCTAGTCTGCACGCCAAGACTTATTTATTCTTTTCTAAAAAACATTATTAATTTCTGTTGAAATACATAAAGGAAATATAAAGAAGGTCCTGCCTAAACACGGGAATTTTTTGGATAATCGGGACCTGAAACAAAGAACCTCCCTTCATTATAAAACGGTGAAATAAATAAATAAATATAATAAAAATCTTGACGATTTCCTTTGGGACTCTCGTATTTGTATTTATCAACATAATTTGGACATATTCAAAACACTTTTGTTATTTTTGCTTGCCACTTACGAAAGGTTTTATAGGCAGTGTAAAACTACCCATCTGTGCAACTACGTAATTTAATTTGTTCTAAGTTAGGGGAAGAGGGGTCAGACTATGGGAGACTCATAATAAAGTGTAGCCACATCCTCATTAAGCTTAACACAATAAAGGTTGGCTAAGGGTTACACAATGCTAATTAGAAAAAAGCAGAATTGTGAAATTACGACCCTTAGGTCGTTTTCCATTCTTAAATGTGTCAACTTACAACAAAATAAAGTTAAAGTTAAAGACTTGTCTATAGTCTGATAAAAAGTAAAAAAATCATACAATTGTGTAAAATTGCACCATTAAACAAACATTGTATGAAAACAATAATTTTCTTAAGTATTTCTGATTTAAATGTACTCTTAGTTCTTTTTGAAAGTTGCCATTTTCTGAAATATACGCTCCTAGGTATTTGGAACTTTCGACCCTTTCAATGACTTGGTTTGACAGACTCAGGGGATTTCGGGCATCAAAGTACGAAATGTTACACAGCAAATGGGTTTTTGAAATATTGATTTTTAAACCCACGGATGCGGAGTACCAATTTAGGCTATCTACAGTGGCCTGAAGACCCCTGACTGAATCGTCAATTATAATGGCATCATCGACTTACTCTCGATTGCTCTATTTAAAGTGTTAAAAAAAGTAAACATGCATCAATTATTAATATTAATCGATAAAAAAAAAACAAAAAATGATAACAAAATTTTTATGTTTCAAAAATGTTTTCGTAAAATTCTGGTTAATTACTTAACCTCTTGCATGTCGATTGATTAAAAATATTTTCGAACCAACAGGAATAAGGATCATTTAGCGGAGTAATAACTAACAAATAGTTAACTTCAAAATTATAATTTTTTAGTTAACCAATAAAACATATCTTTGTATCTTCCTCCGTGAATGCTACAAATAAACAAGTCGTGATGCATTTAAATCATATTTGAATGCATAACTTGTCTATTTTTAGCATTCATGGAAGATACAAAAATGTGCTACAGTTGATTTTTAAGTTACCTAGCTGTAGTAATTACCCCACTATTTCAGATAAGGAAATATAAAAATTTAGGCATTTACAAAGCTTAAAACCAGTCATTGGCTGGCTTAAGATGCCACTTTACGCACTTTGTAACACTCACCAATTTTTCTACTTTTGAACATCAATATTTCGACAATTCTTCAATCTTATAATGATTTTTGTTTTGTTTGAAATCGTCAAAAGTAGTACCTACCAAAGGCGAATCGTGCGTATAAGCAATTACGATTAAGCTTATTATATTTGACAGTTGAAAAAAATATATTATGGCAGTTTTATTATGGGAAAATAAATGTTATTTATATTGAATTACAGTCACTGTTTTTATATTCCTCCGAAAACCAATATGATAATTTTGGCGCCTGACGCCCAGCACCCAGCCCATGCTCAGTGAACAAAGAAGCTAGCAGATTACATCAGCTTATTTCGGCACACAAATATGTACCCTGTATTTAAATTCTTAAAATCCTCTTGGTGTTTTTCCTTCTTGAGTAAGCTTGCAGATTGCAGATATTATTTGAAGAATGTATTTTTGAAATATAGTATTTCAAACATGATTTCCTAAGGCTTATTTATCTGAATTATTAGACAGTTGATATATGAAATAGGATATTTGGCGCTCGACGTGGCCCTTTTTGGCATTATTCATTAGTAAAAAAGACTCGGCGCGGTGCTTCGTGTTGACATTTTGAACATTATGAAAATAATACTTTCCAAATAAATGTAATACGTACCAAATCTTGAACTGGAAATTAGAAACGGGATATTAGACTTTTTTTTTAAAAGAGTCATTCAAACATTTCTGGTCATGTGGCTATAAGAGCTGATCCCAGCAGAATGCTCTTACGAGGTTTTCCTGTAATTTGAATTATGTAATACCAAAAACACGTACGGCTTTCGTTCAGAGAAGTTTCTTTTCTGTGGCTCCAAGTGTGTTCAATGTCCTGGATGAACATATTAAGTTATCCAAAACGAAGGCCATTTTCAGGAGATGTGCATAAGTCTGGGTTTTGTCCAAGAGAAGAGACCATTGAAGGAGACTGCTTCTAGACATTGCATAGATTTACATTTGATAATACTCGATAAACTTGAACGACTTCAGAATACATGCATAAGGAACATTTTCGGTCTTAGGAAATATGACCACATTTCTGATTATCGTAGGCAACTGAAATGGCTCAAAATTAGACAGCGGGGAGACTATCACTCCCTCTCACTTCTGTTCAATGTACTTCATAGTCCTAACGCTTCTATATACCTGCGTTTCAACGCTTCTCAGTTCATGGTTTACCTCTTCGTTCTAATTCTCAAGGCACTCTCTTAATACTCATCCACAATTCCTCTTTCTTCTCTAACTCATATAGTGTCCATGCGGCTCGACTGTGGAATCATCTCCCATCCACCGTCAAAGATGTTACTACATTATCTCTGTTTAAATCACGTCTGAAGAAACATCTCCTTTCTCTTCGTTAATCTCTCCTTTCCTTTTTCTTCTTTCCTCTTTTTTCCTTTTTCCTTTTGAGTAATAGTTTTGATTTAAGGTAATTTATAAACAAATACGTTTATTTCTATTTTTATATATTTTTGGCTTTTTAATCTTTTTTTCTATTGAATATGTTCTGTAACTTGAATTATAAAAATAAAACTTTTATTTTATTGGTTGGTTGGAAAAAATTGCCATTTGGCAATAAACCCGTCAATGTATAAATAACATTATGTACAAAAAGTTAAATAAATAAATAATATGGTACTATTAAGCGTGTTATCCAGATGTTTATTAAAATTTATGTTAATGTAATATTTTTTATTTGTTGTATTATTTAATAATATGCGTACTCTCACTTCACGCTTTATATTTGAACGTGATGCTTTACATCGTAAAAGGAGCCTCATTTTCGGGGGACCACTGATTAAATCTGAAGATGTTAAAGAACTTGCCTCCTACCAAAGGTCCGATACTTTACTAATCAAGGCTAAGAGGGCAAGATGTGAACTCTCGCCTTACGTGTGGTAGCCAGGCTCTTTATAGACCTAGGCTTGGACGACGAAAACTTTTCTCGGAGACCCGTCACAATAGATCTTCACAGGTCGCAGTGACGTCAGGAGCTCGCTAAACACCGACCCCCACCACTTAAAATAAGAATAATGCTTTCACTTTCTATTTTATTGTATAGCAACTCAACACAGGGCTTTTGGTCTCATAGAGTTAGGGATGCGTTATAATTATATAAATAAAGCTTGTCTCTTTTTTTAGAGAGTTACAGTTATAATATTAAATAGATCTATAAAAATTTATTTTTTAGAATAAAAAAACTTGTACCATTTATGAAAATATACTCATTAATATAAAATAAAATTTTAAAAAATAAAGTACCTAGTGTAGAATATTGTTACATACATACTATGTCGCGAAGTTACTAATAATGCTTTTTGAGTTGATTTGATAGATTATTGGTAATAATCTTCAGTTAACCAAAGCTGAAGCAGAGAGATAATGTTCACAGAACCACAGAAAAATAGCCATTTACATTATTACTTATATGAACTCGTACCTATTTCAAGGTACACATTATCTATAATTTTTTGCAGATTACTTATAAAAAAAAGCACTGCCACCTATTAACAATCCTTTAACTTTAACTTAATTAAATGGAAGTAGTAAACAATATTTCAATAGGCAGTGGCATATGAAAGATTGCAGAAATTCTCATTTGGTGGTTTATATGAAGGGCGTAGGAGTTTAGAAATTAAAAAATAATGATGATAATAATCTAATCTGATTTTATTGAAGTTATAAAATTACGATAATTTGCAAAAGCTATTGTTATTGAAATAAATACAGTTTTTATCGACAAACATTTGGACAAATTGTAAAAATATTTTCATTTGTTTTAATAGATTTTAAATCATTCTAACAAAATCACGCCCGAGAATTTTCAAACCGCCCGCCAGCCCTCATAACCTTTAGAGCAATAGCAAAGGGCGTAATTCACTTGGTAGTCCGTTACCATAGTAACCTAGCCTTTCACCTGGCCTCCCACACCACCCCTTCTCCAGTAATAACCAACCTTTTGCTTTACTGCCCTATATTTTATAAATTCAATTATCTTTCAGTTACACTGTCCCTAAGTATTTCCGTACGTGGTCTATTTTAACGACTCCTTATAAGAATTAAGACTAGTAACTTGGGTTCACAATTTTGTATAAGCACGTTTTCTTATACACTTTCTCTGTATTTTTCTGTTTGTAATAATAAAGGAGACTAACCGAATATGGAATAGCTTAAGGAAACAAAACTTATCATAAGGTATTACGCATTGAAGTCTTTGGGGATATAGCTATTTATTATGCGTAAAATATTTTAAAAATATACTAATGTCATCATTTTGAACCAAAAGTAAAACAATAGAAGAAAACTGTATTGATAAAGTGCTTTTAATATGGGATGCTAAGATTTTCTAACTTTGTGTGCAAAAATTACTCATGAAATCGATATTATTGCCCCCCTAATACTCAATATGGCACCAATAATGGCAGGCTATGCACTGTACCTACTCTTCGCTATTGACTTAATGCTTTTTTTCGCAATGAAACTTTTCTTTTACAAGTCTTCCAGTTCTGCTTTGTAAGAAATTTGCAAACTAGACACAACCTGAAAAACACAAAATAAATTTAGTTATACTAGAACTCCGTATTAAAATCAATGTTCCATACAGTATTCCATGTAAGGGAAGTTAAGATATCCCAAATTAGGAACAAGATCAACAAAAACAAATATATTCACTTAATAAAATCTAAACTTCAAATCATTATGAAAACATAAATACAGAAATATTGATTGATAATTTTGTGGATAAAAAACATTAAAAAAAAAATAAAGTGAAACTTACGTAAATATCAAATCGGTATGGTATAAAAACGTTATCATTGTATCTGATGCTCGTGGTGTGTCTAGCATCTGATCGTGTACTAACATGTTTTGGTCGGTTAATAGGAGAGAGGGTACGCTGGGTTGTGGAGGGCATCCCTGCTTAGTTTTTGAGAACCACCTTCATCTTATATTAGGGATTTATTCCATATTCGATACATCTGCTCTAAAGTTTTTGTAAAATAATAATATTATTTTATAATTGCGCCTTTGGTCATCACGGGACTAATTATGACATTCAGTAGCCTTAACCCAGAATGATTAGGATGGTGATTACATAAAGTTTAATAAACAGACATATTTCAACATATTACAACAGAGATGAAAAACATTTTAGAGAAGGTAATATAAAAGTCATATACAGGGTTTATGAACTGTCATTGGCTGGTTTAAGTGGCTATTTTACACACTGTGTAACATTCACTATTCTGCCCATATTTAAACATCTATACTTTTTCAATTCTTTCTTCTGTTGATGTTTGTGAAGTTAAAGAGCTGAAATCATTATTTATGCGGGTGAGATTCATCTAATTAAATTATTCCATCAGTTGTTGAAGTTAATTTTTTGACAAAAGTACGTAGTAAGAATATTTAAATAATAAGCTTTCATCTACCATCCATAAACAGCAAATTAAATGCGTTAAACGAAAATTTGTGAAATCAATTGCTTACCGAAACAATTAATTCAATACTCTGGATAACTTTTACGACAGACTACAATACAATTGGAATATTTTCATATTTTAACTTGGAGCTTCAAAAAATTTTAGCTTCTTTAATGGTCTTACATAAAATTTTGTTCAGTAGGATAGATACTCAAGATATTCTATCAATATAGAAGTCTAGGCATATACAGGGCTTATGAACTGTCATTGGCTAGTTTAAGTGGCCACTTTACACACTGTGTAACATTCACCATTCTGCCCATATTTGAACATCTGTTGATGTTGGTGAAGTTAAAGAGCTGAAACCTTTATTTATGCGGGTGAGATTTATCTAATTGAATTATTTCACCTACATACTAGGCAACGCCTGAAAATCTTATTTTTTCGATTTCTATACGTCTTTATGGATCAGGTGGCTTTATCAAGACTATTTTGAGTTTGTCCAAATTTTTGTAGATAAGGACTGGATTTAACTCCCTGGGGAGCTGTTAATATTAACATATTACAATAGAGATGAAGAACATTTTAGAGAAGGTTATATAGAAGTCTATGCATCTACAGGCCTTATGACCTGTCATTGGCTGGTTAAAGTGGCCACTTTACACACTGTGTAACATTTACCATCCTGCCCAAATTTGAACATCTAAATTTTTTCAACATTTTCATCTGTTGATTTTTAAGTTTAAGTTAACGAGCTTAAACCTTTATTTATGCGGGTGAGATTCATCTAATTAAATTATATCACCTACGTACTAGGCAATCTCTAAAAAATTTATATTCTTATTATTACCTCTACTATTTAAATTTATAAACCATTTCCTAAAAGTCGTAAATAACTTAACTGAAAAAATGAAAATCGAGTTGTGGTGGAGTGGGATTTGAACCTCAGACCTTTGGCCCGTGAGTCCACAATACTACCACAACCCGGTAAATATTTCTGTAAATGAATTTACGATTATAAAATTTTGTTCTCATTATTAAAAGTTTTGCATCCCTTATAAGCTTTTCATGCATCGAGCCAGACTACAACCCCTATTTCACTACCCACTTCTCCATTTACCTGTACACTATACAAGCACTGCATGCAGCTCGTGTAACCCCCTAGGGAATCTCTACTGCGAAGGGACGTTTTTAAGTTCTGATTAAAACACGATATGTGTCAACATCCCACTTTAATCCATTCTAATTAAAATTCAGTTTGGAGAATTAATAATGAAAACTAAGACAATCCTGATTGAAAAATTAACTTCATATAGAATATCGAGGACTGTTCGTAAAAAAATGCAGTATTATTTATGTATCAATTTTTTTATTTATTTATTATATTTATGCTTTTTTGACTTTTTCCTCACTAAGCATCCAAAAACTACACATTTTTCGAACGGGGGGACTATACGACCCCAACGCCTACTTGTATATTGTGGCGTCACGAGAGTAAAAAGTTGGACCTGTTTATATATTTATATGTATTTGGATTTTGTAAAAATCGCCTCAAGGGCGCTGTACAACAAATAAATATCCCAGCACGTTTTGCAGCTACAGAGCGCATGGACGGTTGGGATTTTAGTTCCAAATACGGTATATTACAATTATGATATATAGAAACCAGATTACAGCATGGATTGCAGCTACCGAGCGCATGGACAGTAAGAAATCTAGCGCCTATTTAATTTTTTTAATTTGACAATGAAATTAAGAGTTTAAGTAATATTAAAAAAAAAAACAAATAAAAACCAAATTTACAAAAATAGAAGTTAGATTACAACAAGTCTTGCAGCTACTGAGCTGATATTTGTAACATTTACCTGTTGAAGCTAGATTACTAATCATCTTGCAGCTACAAAGTGGATGGAAGAATGAATTTCTAGCAACTTAAAATTATCAATAAATTTACAAAAATAAACATTGAGCAGAATAGTAAATCTGTAGTGTTCATGCTAAAAAATTATTATGATATTGAGGAGCTAGATTACAGCATGTCTTAAAGCTACGGAGCGCATGGACAGTAAGATGTTCCTATTTACATTTTTTTTTCAGGTACACATATTTTACTCATTTGTGTGTTTTATTCATTTTTGTTAGTTTGCCGAATGCTAATATACATAATGTGAAATCGACCTTTGTTACTATTTACGTCTTTTTTGGTTTGGATGTTAAACGATTAAAAAAAAAAAATAGGAAAATGCTCCTTTCTGTTTTTTTTACGAGAACAAAAAAAGTTAGGGCAAATAGCTTTAATAATATTCGATTTATCGAATTAAAATCGGTCAATGGGGGATTCAAATCCTCCCCATCGGTCCGGCTAAGTTAAGCTGGTTTATAACATCTTAAGAACTTATACAAACCTTTTAAAACAATACAATTTTTAATTAAAATTTCTCACGAACATATTTTTTTTAATCGATTTTTAAATATTTCAATCCGTTCTATTTCTTCAGGTTACTAATTGGACAGCTTCAAAATTTTAATTCAATTAAAATTCAAATCGAATTGAAGCCTTCAATCCCTTGTACAATTTATAATTACACAACAAACTTCAAAAGTAGTAAAACAGACATTCAAAATGTTAGTAAAACGTTTTTGAGTTTTTACTTCGAGGATCAATGTAATTCTAGAAATAACACTTTTGAAATTTATAGTTTTATTTAGAAAAAAAAATGTAACCAAGAAATACAATTATGCAAAAGTTTAACTTAGTATATATATAAATATATTTTTTTTTTTTTTTTAAGTATATATATATATACATATATCTGTACCTTAAAGGATAAACCAAGGGAGACTCAGACAACGAATGTTCAGGAAATAAGATTATGTGATTAAGCGCTTTTCAAAACTTTTGAACCATATGACATCATTTTAACCGTTAAAGGATTTCAAATATTTTTTTATAATAGCACCTAATTTATATTAAAATAATGTATCTGGAACTACTGATATTTTTTGCACTAAAACAATGTGGACTTCAGATTCTTATTTCAACTTAAAAAAGTATTTTTACAACGAAACTAGACTTTGGTGTTTCATTCACGTATAAAAACTCATTGCGAATATTTCTGCATTTTTAACTTCAAAACGGCAAAAAGTAGATTTACGTGTTTTGTCCTCTTAGGTACAAATATACCATGTTCATAAATTTTGTTTTGTGATGTTGCCTTTTAACATTAACTATTTCTGCTTGTTTATCACAATGTCAGCCTTATAGTTTTCTGAATAAATTATAGCTCCTTGTAACTAAGATAATACGATATTTATTGACATCATTAACTAATATTCTTACACAATATAAATTATTTACGTACAACTTGATGGTTCGTGACATATTGAAGTCTCAATAGTCAGTTTACTTGTATCTAGCTCATAAATAATATATCATTTGGACATTTCTACCCTTTACAATGAAAACTTCGATCGTCGCGCCGTCTACCAGTTATATAAAGTGGTTTTAAAGGTCAACAGAGTACTCTTTTTAAAATTATTTTAGTTTTTTCTTGGAACAAATTCCAATCACAAACGTGACGCGCTGTCCTGGAAGGCTGTCGATGATAATATTGTGGCTTTCTTCAGCGGAACTTAGGGACGCATTATTGACGTGGGCGAAGGCGAAAGTGCTGACTGGTAATAACATTTCCTGGAGACGTCTGGTAATGTCGATATTTTTAATATAATGTGATGTCAAATCCAATGGATGTAATCAAAATTTATTAACAATATTTTGAGTTTGTCCAAATTTTTGTAGACAAGGACTAAATTCAACTCCCTGGGGAGCTGTTCATATTAACATATTACAACAGAGATGAAGACCATTCAATATAAATTAATATAGAAGTCTAGGCATCTAGAGGGCTTATGACCTGTCATTGGCTGGTTTAAGTGGCCACTTTACACACTGTGTAACATTCACCATTCTGGCAATATTTGAACATCTATATTCCTTCAATTCTTTCATCTGTTTCAATTCACTGCAACCTATTGCATAGGTTGCAGTGAATTGAAACAGAACAAAGTACACACTTCTGAGAGTGCCAATATCCAGAACGTCTCTAAGAGAGCAGAATAGATGGCACAGCTTTCTCAACCTAGAGTTTAGTGACTGGACCTGAGCCTCTCATCGCAAATTTCTATCAATGATAACATCAAGGTATTTTATGGAATCTACATATGATATTATGATTGTTATAAACTACGTGTACTGTTTAAATTTATTTCAACAGAGAGGGAAAAAGTTTTCGAGAAGAAATTTGGAAGTCTAGGCATTTACAGGGCTTATGACCTGTCACTGGCTGGTTTAAGTGGCCACTTTACACACTGTGTAACATTCACCATTCTGCCCATGTTTGAACATCCACATTTCCTCAACTCTTCCATCTGTTGACTTTTGTGAAGTGAAAGAGCTGAAACCTTTATCACGTGGGTGAGATTCATCCGGCTGAACCAAATCACCTACTAGGCAACGCCTGGAAACAATTTTCCAATTTTTATACTTCTTCTTTTACCAGGTAGTAATTCAACAATGTTTGATTATGTCCAAATGCTTGCAGACTGGCTGGATTTCCTCCCTAGGGAGTTGTTCATATTTAAATTTATTTCAACAGAGAGGGAAAAAGTTTTCGAGAAGAAATTTGGAAGTCTAGGCATTTACAGGGCGTATGACCGTGTTCATTTTAACCAATCAGACAAGGATAAGTCATAACCATTTAAACATTTAGACATTTAAAGTGCATTTTTACTCTAATAGATTATTTATTCATATTGAAATGTCCGTTTGTAGTGGATATATGAATATGGAATAAATTCGATCAACTGTAACGCATCACGTGCCACGTTAAATTCAATATCCCATCTATGTCACAAAAATTTAGCATTCATTTTACAAAATTCCACTTCACTTTCAAAGTGGAAACTAAATAAAAATCTATGAAGCTTTAAAGCCACTTTGTGCGAAAACTTTCAAAGCTTCCCATAATAATGGCTTATTCGCTTTTAAAAGTTCACTGTGGACATTTCAAAAAAGCTCGCCTACCCTAGCGTCGCGTCAGCTCGTGGACTCAATTAGGAAAAATTCAATTATAAAATAATTCATTTTTCGTACGTGCAATCCCACGAGAATATGGATTTTGTCATTTTATCGTTACGAAGTGTCGCTTACATGCATAAGTCCATATTTCACATACATTTTATTGATGATTAAAGCAGAATAGTATTATTTTAAACATTGTTTAAGGTAAACGTTTGTGTGTTTTTTTTTTCATTTCAGTGCTGACAAAATCGGGTAATTTATATATAATATTTTTTTTATAATACGTAAAATATATTTTTTAAAAAAAACATGTAGTTACATTACATAAATTTAAAGTATGGTTGCTTACTATCTCATTAAGTAGAACCTGTTCTGAGATAGCAAGCGATTATTCCTGAGTTATTTTTGTGTGCATTTTATTAATAACATTCTTTAAAAAGTACAGACATAAACATAAAACAAAAACATATTTACTGAATATAATTTGTTGTCTATTACATGTCTGTAAAGGTACAGATAAATTATTGTGGATTTTAAAATGATAATCCACTATACTTACTCACGGGCGAACGATTTTATTGACATGGTTAAGTGATTACTTTACACGCATCGTGACATTCATAATTTGGCCTACGTTTGAAGATCCATATCTCTACAATTAAGTTGACGTATGTTTTTCGTAAACCGTTTTAGCTATATCTTTTTAAATAAGAAATCAATTTAATTTGAAAAAAATACATTTTATGTCCGCCTCCTGTTAAAATAGTCAGCATGTTTGCCTACCTTGCAAGAGGTCTCGGGATAGAGTCCCGACATGGTTGATATGAAATATTTCAAAGTTTTTTTCACACAATAATATTTTCTAAAAAAATATACGCTTCGGCTGGAATACTAATGTAGTGCCTTTTGCATCAATCAAGTGTAGAAACGGAGTATTGATTAGGTATTTGACAATTGAGAGCATCAACTGTTACTGCTATCCAAAAATACTTGCTTCCACTCGATTTTCGGAGTATTTTTATCTGAGAGTAACCTTCAAGTCAAAAACACTCAAATTTATTAAAAATTAAACTGTTTTCATGTAAAAAGTGATTAAATGGAATATGGAATTTCGACTTACTAACATCCAAATATTTAAATATTTGTTCATGAAGGTTGTTAAATACGGAAGTATTTTATTGTCCTTATACTGACTCCTAAAGCGTAAAAGACTCATCAACTAATTTTCTGTAACAGATGGTCGAGATTCGATGCATTTTACTTAACAATATAATTCCCAATACACCATCGTGTGCAGATTACGTTTCGATAATAATGATGATATAAATACTTCAAGTATAATTGAGTTAATAAATATTAAACACCAGTTTGCCCACCCACTTTTTTTCTTGACATTTGCTATACAAAGTGCAGTGAAAAAAAATATGATAATTTCACTACTATTTAAATCAATACATGTCCTCATTATTACAATGAACACACTGTCAAAAAACTCCGTTTCAATTTAGAAGCTAGTATGTCCACATGGACATTGTGGTGGATTATTGTGGACATACTGGCGTTTATATTTATCAACTCAATTACAATAAGTCATTAGTAAACATACTACGGTCAAATAAAACAAGTAAAGATTCTTAAGTTAAAGTTTTCTTTTGTAGTCACTAATTTCCGAAGAAAAACTTACGTCAAAGAAAGTTAGAATTCTCTTGGAACAGTGGGATAAATTAGTTTCAAAGTTAGAAGAAATTAACACAAATCAACCTTTTATATATAGAATTTCGGAGTGAATATACCCCCTGAGTCACGCTTGTACCCTTCTGAAACCCTCTCGTTATCTCGTTTGAGGGCGAAATTTAATTTCCATTGATTTTCCATCCCTCTAAGTGGAACGGCTGGGATAGGGGTAGCTAAGGAAAATCCATAAAAACTTATTTCGTATCGTCAAAACTTAATTCAGTTTTCATTGGAAACCGTTGAACATTTATTTCTTAAATTCCATTTGCGGTTTTTTAATTTTTCATTTATAATTTGGGGTTTAGGAAAAGGCGTCCTTTACAATGAAGAAATTAAACCTCACGCCAAATTGGATATGAAAAATGTATTCCTACGCGTGGCAAAAATTAGAGCATTAAATTGTACGGCAGAGTTTCTTAAAATGGTATGAAAAAAAAGGTTTTTTTTTCAATTCAGTTCATTTATTTTAAATATAACTTATACATTACAAACATATATTACATACGTTCATATTATAATAAAGAAAAAAATACACAAAAGAATTTAAAACGAACTAGTTCTACCAAATCAATCAATGATAAGAGAATTGTGGTATTTGTGATTCCAGTTTACGGTAAGTCAACTGATGAATCAGCAGAACACATAGAGAAGAAAAGTCGTCAGACGCGAAGTTATTTCAAAAATACAAACATATAATATAATCCTAGCGCCGATAATACGATTTATAAAAAATGTTAAAGTTATTATATGATAAGTTTTTATTTATTTATTTTTTATTCATTTAATGCACAAAATACACAATTTTACATAGACACAATTATATGTTTTTATGTCCCGACTTGTTTGAAAATTCCGCGTTAAGTCGGGACTCTTCGATATATAAATCAAAAATATTTATTTACATATTAAAACAATATACAGGTAATAAAAACAATATACAGGTAATAAAAACAATCTGCAAAATAATCAAAACCATATACAAAATAATAATAGAAAAATATACAAAATAATAATAGAAAAAATTAAATAATAAACATTTATACATGTCGAAAAATGAAATGTAGAAAAGTAATATAATAATACGTATGACAGTGATGGCATACACATATACGTATATGGATAGTTATGAAAACAGCAGCGATGTTATGTATTTATTCCCGAAGCAATCTCATACAGTGGTCTCTACCCCTCGATACTTAATAGTCCATTGTCAAATAAAAAAGTATAAATTCTTCAGAATCAAACCACATCCTTGAAATAGAGATGGTTCAAAGGCGATTTTGGCAATACTTATATCTTTTTTTAAATAATGATCCATTCTTGTATCTATCATTATTTCTAGCAGGGATGCTGGGTTGCAACACCCTCGAATCTTGTAGTCAAATTTTATTGGGAAACATTTCTATAAGCTAATTTCTGGGGGTATATATAATCCAAATATACTGAAAGAGATCAGTTTGTATGGTCCCAATAATTTTACTAGAGCAAGATCTCGTGCACTTTTTTACGCACCCAGAAGCCATACAAATGCAAGTCAGAATTCACCCATTAATAGAGTAATTCGCTTGCTGAATACGGCTTCTGCGGATTATATGGATATTTTTTTATGTACATATCGGCAGTTTGGCAGCTTCTATTCATTTACTTCTAACTTATATTTACCGTCTGCATTACGTACTGAGTTTAACAGCTTGTAAAGCAATGCAGAATACAATTGCCAAAATGACAGAAGAATTTTATTGTATTTAATATACTTATATTTTGTACCTTTTAAAGAAATATATATTTGAATTCTTTTCCTTTTAAATTTGTTTAATTTTTTTTTTATATCTAAATATGTTCTTTATACAAAACTGCGGTGTTATATATATATTTATATAAAATAATACGTTTCAATTGTATTTTTAAGTTTTTTACATTATATTGAAATGTTTATATTATTAATTTTAAATATGTATCTTTTTAAGGCAAAAAGCACTGCGTGCCGTGCTTATTAATGAATAAATAAATCAATAAAAAAAACCACTGAACTTCCTCATTTTACATTGATTGATTGTAAAATGGTTGATTGGTTTCCTCGCAAAGGTTTAAATAAAATACGGATTATTATTGAGTATCAGTATTCAGTCCACAAATGTTCACCACCATAAAACATACATATTACATACGCACACCCACCCTCATTCACACACTACAATGCATCCTAATTATACTGATACACAAAGACAACACCCTTACAGATATACATATTCACCCTTTAAAATGTTATTATACTATGTTACCTACTTTAAAAGTTATTGGTACCTTATAAAATTCAATTGAGACCCATTTTATACACACACCTTTATATAAATACATTACCATTCCCTTTCCGCACATATTTTTAGGGCACTGCATTCTTAAACCAATCGCAGCGCATCTTGATATTTTTTTTCTGTTACAAGAAGGTAAGATGATCAGTTATGCGCTTCAGGTACCAGTCTAGGGGCTTTGAAATATTTTAGTGTAAAAACACCCTTCAAAATAAATATATTTTGAAGGGTGTTTTTGTGGTGAGATTCACTTGACTAATTTTATTTTATTTTATTTTATTTTATTTTATTTTTATTTATTTCATTTTACTTTATTTATTTTATTTATTTTATTTATTTTATTTATTTTATTTATTTTATTTATTTTATTTATTTTATTTATTTTATTTATTTTATTTATTTTATTTATTTTATTTATTTTATTTATTTTATTTATTTTATTTGTTTTATTTATTTTATTTATTTTATTTATTTTATTTATTTTATTTATTTTATTTATTTTATTTATTTTATTTATTTTATTTATTTTATTTATTTTATTTATTTTATTTATTTTATTTATTTTATTTATTTTATTTATTTTATTTATTTTATTTATTTTATTTATTTTATTTATTTTATTTATTTTATTTATTTTATTTATTTTATTTATTTTATTTATTTTATTTATTTTAATTATTTTGTTTATTTTATTTATTTTATTTATTTTATTTATTTTATTTATTTTATTTATTTTATTTATTTTATTTATTTTATTTATTTTATTTATTTTATTTGTTTTATTTATTTTATTTATTTCATTTTATTTTATTTTATTTTATTTTACTTTATTTTATTTTATTTTATTTTATTTTATTTTATTTTGCATGGGACTTTTACAGCTATTACATTAAAAACTAAGTAGAAATATACTAACTAGAGCCAATTAAAAAAAAAACACTGTAAATCTAATAATACATAATATATAGGAAAAGAGCTTCCGTAATTGTATGTGTGTGACGTTTGTATTCATGTGTTTTTATGTAAACGTGTGTATGTGTGAATGAATGAGGGAAGGTGTGCATGTGCGTGTGTAAATGATGAACTATAAAAAAATATTTAAAACTTGTAATTATATTGAAAAGGGTACAGGAAAGTGCTTGGTAAGAAGTATGATTATAAAAATAAAAATGGTTTATGCCTACTTTCGATACCTTTTGGTAAATATTTAATTCAAGAAATGTTAGAAATTATATTTTTTTTAAGTATGGTAAATTTCAAAACCTTATTCTGAAAAAAAAGCATTTTAATTTAAAATTGAATTGAAACGAGTTACATACACTACCTTAAATAACCACAAATGCAGTGAATACGATGTAATGTCAACAATATAACAAGGTAGGTATGACAATACGCGTACGTTGATTGAAAATGAACATTAATTAATACATATTTTATGCACCTACAGAATATAGAAATAAGAATAACATATAGGTTTGATAGAAACGATTCGAATAATAAAAATCAAAATACTCGGCAGCGCCTGAAAATATTTATTTTATAAATTTCTTATACTTTTTCTTGGACCAGTTGGTTTAATTAACAATATTTTGAGTTTTTCCAATTGTTTGAAGACAATGACTGAATTTCACCCCATTGTGAGTTATTAAGATCAACATATTACAACAGAAATGGAGAACATCAAAGATAAGGAAATATGGTAGTCCAGGAAGGGCTTTTTACCCGTCATTGGCTGGTTTAAGTGGCCACTAGACAAAACATTTGTAACATTTACTTTATTGTAAAAATATATAAATATTGTAAATATATTACTGCAAATTGTCTTATCTAATACATCATACAAATAGGACTGACGTTCAATTCTGTATTCAAATTTCGGCAATAACCTTTGCAAAAACGACGATAGATGTCATTACGTGACGGAGCTTTTATGTCAAATTTGGCCTCGAGGGACAACTTTATGCATCTTCTGAGTAACATTATTCAAATGTATTCGTTTTTATTGTTTCAGAAAAATAATGCGAAACCGATCTCGTTATTTTTTCTGAAGGCAAAATACATTCAAAATGGCCGAAATTTACATGCAAAAATAAAATAAAACATTAGAGCTTTAAGTAAATTATATAGTGAATAAAGAACATAGTCTTGTTAATGAAATAGAACCAGAATTATGTACGAGTACTTTTGACACGATGCATATTAGTTTTTTACTCTGTTCATTCTTAATTATTTATTAATTACCAAGCACACTATTTTTTATAGTGGATTTAAAAAACTAATAATA
Source organism: Micrasema longulum (assembly GCF_059751315.1). NCBI lineage: Eukaryota > Metazoa > Arthropoda > Insecta > Trichoptera > Brachycentridae > Micrasema > Micrasema longulum. Next base: position 122,209 of record NW_028280295.1, read on the forward strand.
TGAAACTGCTTATAATTATAAATACAAAAAAATCTTCATCTACAACAGACAGCCATGTTAAGTGGAGATTAACCTAACCGGAGGACACTCCATACACTAATTTGCGTTTTAATTATTTACCCAAATATTAATATATTTGTGCATTTTATTTAAATTGTAAAAAACAGTGTTAGAAAATAAGAAACAAGCTGTGGAAGAACGATATTAGGACCTCAATCCTCCTGATTTGGAGTCCGAAATACTACCTACAGGACCACAACTAGACAGTAAGACACTTAACACTAGAATTTTTTACAGCCTGGCACCTGAAGCGTAATACAGATTATCTTACCTTCATGTAGCAATATAATAAAAACGCTCTGATTGGTGTTCCAATAAAGTGTCGTATACTCCATTAGAAATTAAAATGATGATGATAATGACGTAATGTGATTAATTAGCTTCACTTAAAAAGCACGTTTTCTGGTTGCAATAAATACTTTTCAATTTTACCTTCTTTCATAACTTAACATGTTCATCCAGGATATTTAACACTCTTGGGGTGAAGACGAAGTGAAAAGCTCAAATATTCGGATAGTGACATTTAAATCGTGATTTTAATGTGAATAATGAAGGGGCGTCTCTGACATTAGCACAAAAATCGAGCAGCTACTAATGTGAAAGAGGAGAAAAATATAGAAACCCGGAAAAAATGTTCAAATGCATTTTAATACTATGATATTTATTGAGGAATTCATATTACGTACAAAAAATGTGGTATTTAATTTGTAATCAATAAATACGGTACGGTATGTTGACTGAAGTAAAAAGATTACTTTCTTTATACTTTTGTTTTTCAATATTTACCATATTTGACATTTTCTTTTCTAAAGGTTTTTTTTTGCGAATCTGGAAAAATCCTTAGCAAATCAACCCATCTCAAGTAAAACCTATTGATACATAGTATTCACATGTTCTGCGACAAAGCTCCGCCAATTTTCAAATGTTAGTAGATTTTCTGTTCTGAGGGGGATCGGAAATTGATTGATGTATAAGGGAGAAATCTAAAACAGGGTCCCAATTCGTCTTTTAAGTTTTTGAAATAAAATATATTTTATTTTGTTTGATAATTAAGAACGATCCCTCATTAACTTTCTTGTTTATTTTGAATCGTCAATTTTAATTCAAGATTTAAATCTGAATTAAGTGCTGAATTTAACTCTTTTAGTGCACAAAATGGATAAAAGAATTATGGATGTTCAAATATAGTAAAGTGTTCTATGTTAGTAAATATATAATATAACAAATAAATGATTAAACCATTTCCCCAGAGGGATAGATCTCGCTTCCTCTACATTCACATGTCTATTTTTAAGTATTTGATTGATTTGGTGATGCCATGTCTTGCTCGAGCTAAAATTTGCAAAGTTTATCTTTTGAACCATTATTTCGCTGTCCGTCCGTTCTAGTATATTTTTTTTATAGCGAAATTTGTTGAGTAGATTTATTATTTTTATTTATTCTAAACATAGTACAAATAATAAGTATTTTGGGGGACTTATTACTTAAAGCAATATCTGCCAGCTAACCAAAAAACAGACTGGTCAAAAGAAGAGTTTTTCCAAAATTTTTGCATGCTATTATACATACAATATAAAAGATACATAACTACTGTCAAAATGTGATCTCTTCGGCAAATGTGTGGTAAAACTATGTACGATAGGTGCACAAACGTTGAGATCCGTACATTATGCAAGGCTGGGATAGGCACTATCGACAAAATCAAGAAAGAAGCTATGCGTCGGTTTGGACATGTAGAGCGAATGGATAGCAAAAGAACGGCTAAAAATATTTACAATGCGAATGTTGATGGAGGCAGAAATAGAGGAAGACCGAAAAAAACAATGCACGACAAAATCCAACAAATACTTGAAGATAGACATGTTAAAAGTCGGCATAATAAGCACGCGTGCATGAAAAGATATAAGAATAAAAAATAACAGCTGTTTTTAATGGGGTGATAAAGCTTGCACATATAAACTTAATAAAAGTACGTTAATTATGATATACATTTTAAAGTACGATAAATGTGAGATCAGGGAACACATTTGGAAGGAGACAGGAAGAGGAATCAGGAAAGCGAAGTATTCCTTCGCTAATTTTATTCAAATTTCTTTTTTTAAACTCAAGGTTAGGTTAGGCGTTTTTTAAAGTAGCCAAAGAAAGTGCATTTTTTACATTAAGAGCTCATTCCAAAGTTTGGCAATGAATTGTTGAAAAATGATGTGCTATGTCCCTGGAAGAAAAATGTTCTCTCTTGAGAAGAGCGAAGCGACATACCATAATCAGAAAGACGACTTAACGACTTGTTGAAACGTTTAATCAAAAAAAGTCATTACTAATATGGAAAAAAAAAAATCGGTTTTACAACCAAATATAAGGGTTGAATACTCAACCCTTATTTTATCTGATGACCCAAAGCGTCGGCGTCGGATAATTTTTCTCTACCAAAGCCAGGGGTAATTTGTGGAACACAGCACATTTAGCCGCCAGAAACTCTTACCGCTACTACGAGTATAATATAGCCTCGTATTCTTCTTTTATTTTTCTGCGTCTATCTTAATCTCCCTTCTTCTCCTTGTCTACATCTTCACACATTCTATCTCCTGTTCCATTCAAGACAGGATGTTGTGGCTATTTGTTACGAAATCGGTTCCCACAAAATGGCCATTTCCACCTAACGAACTAACGGTTTTATTTTTAACATCACGTCGTTATTAAATTTTTCCTTCTATCGCTTAGTTTTGCAATGATATTTGTATTTTTCAACATGTCGAACATGAAAATAGAATTTAAAAATATGAAACAATTTAACCAAATATTTAGCAGTCTTAAAGGGTATTTCATCATCTTTGTAAATTTTGATTGGCTTAAATGTCCTGCTTAATCGCATTTAAGTTTAAATATCGATTGCACGATTTCTGATTATCGCCAAAAAATTGTTAATCCCATTTGAATCGTCGTTAAAGTTTACAAGAGGTATTTCCTTTTTTTAAAGCACATTTAAAAATGGCGTCGCCCGCATTATCGGTATGACAGCTCTGCTCAATTTTTTATAGCGTTAAAGACCGTTTAGAATCGAAATAATTAGTTGAGAATCCAAGACCTTATGTTTTATAAGGTTGGTATCCCCCCGACGAAATACAATCAAACTCGATTAGAATAATGTTGTATAAGGAAACGTTATCCCAACACGTTTTCGTAACCTAGCAGAGTTATATTTCGAGTTTTGACAAACAACGATCAGTAATCAACTTATAATATTCATTCCTGGTAAAATTTGTTCCTTTTTTATGCGCTTTGTTATATTAAACTAAACTAAAGAAAAACTGCAATATTTTTATATTTAATATTAAGAAATTGGCAAAGCTAAATATAAAATACTAAAACAGAAAAATAATAACTTTAATAACTAAAGCAAACTACGAAAGATATTCTTTTTTGTAAAATTTAAATTGTAAACATATTAAACATATTTTTTTATAATATTCCTCAAAGGAGTTTAAAAAAAAACTCATTTAGGGACATGCAGATAATAATATTTATTTTCAGACGCTTGTATATTTTATAACATTGCATACAAAAGCAGAATAAAAATTATGATACACTTCAAATTAAAAGGGTATAAAAAAGTTTTAAAAATAACAAAATAAACATAACACAAGGTATGGAAATAAATTCAAAATGTTATATACAAAATACAACCTGGGAAATACGTTAACCTAAACGCCATAAAAAGTAACCTTTATTATTGATTCTTACTTTTAATCACATATCAAATTCTGCGATACACCTTTACACCCCTAAAACTCGAATGAAAACATACAAAATTTAAAGTAGTAAATTAGAAATGAAGGAGTTGTTAGGTGTGCGTATGTTGATTTCGAAAGATGCGTAATTTTTGATAACAAATGCAAAAAAAAATACTGTCAAGGCTTTTGCGGATGTGTTGCCAGACGAATGTCTAAATTAAGTAGTCGAAAAATTGATTTAGCGTTATTTCAGTAGTGAAATCGGTTGGTTACAAATATCGTTTAAATTGAATAACTCATTTTAACTTACATTTTGTTAATTAGGATTTACTAGAAGATGGTGAAATACCCCCCTACTCTTATACGAGTAGTTATGTTATTCAGGTAAATAAAAGAACAACTTTTTTCCATTTTTTTTTGTGCTTTTACTGTTTTGACTGTTTGTACATCCATATTGTATGAACACTTTCATTTATTGACTGTTTTAACTATTATTTGAATAGCAATTTATTTGCGACAAGACATAAAAATTGGCAAGGTGAACCCTGTCATAAAAAATTATTGTATTATATGTATGTAAACAATAAATAAATTTTAAAAACAAAAAATAGCTTCTTATTTCCCACCGACATGGATGAATGAAGGCTGTTTTTAGACACCATACTCTCCATCTAGGAAGATAACTTGGTAATGATGATGATGATGAATTACAAATAAAAATTTCGAAAAAGTCTAGCTGTAAAAAAACTTGATAAAAATATGTATTTATTTTTTTATTCGGTAAATAAATAGTTTGTACAAGATATAATGTCATTTTTCAAATTATGAATGTAGGACCCCGTGCTTTCACTAAACAAATTGTTTGCTCTGAAGACTTAACAATTCAAATAATGCTCAATAAGATATTGTTTTAAATTGAATATTACAACCAGAATTATCTTCTTTTTTCAAAAATAAATAATTTTATTCTATAAAAAAAGATTTCAACTAAAGTATTTCAATAATTTATTTTTTAAAGTATTACCGAATGCCTAATTTTAAGTAGAAATAAAGAAAAAAGATTGTATTTTTTTTTCAAAAACAAAGAATTAAAATTTGGCAGCAACCACTTTTATGTTTAATTTATTATCTTCAAATTGTTACAACAAATTTTAGTTCAATGCTTTGTTTTTATTGAGATCCCAGATACCTTAGCTAAGTCAAAATTTGAAATGGCGTAATCTGCCGGTCTAAAAGTAATTATATTTTAGTTACATAAAACTTTTAAGTACCTTTAAAAAATATTGTTTTCATCTAATTTATGTTTTTTTATTTTTGCGCGATTAAAAAAAATTTTGTTTTAAAATGGCAAAATCGTATGATTTCCTAATTTTGCGTTCGTTTTACCATACTACAACCTTAAAGAACGGAGAAATGTTTATCTGGAATTTAATTCGTGGAAGTCTCCGAGGCTTTTGATATTTCCTACGGAAGTCAATCCTTTACTTTTATGTTTTTCCTGAAATGACGGCATTATACGGAAAATTACCCTCGCCTCAAGTCCTGAAAATGTAGGGGTCGTTAAGCTAAGCGACTTGCAAAAGCATAATGATTAAAATAGCATGTTATAGAACAATTTTACTACTATCGCATTCGTTGCAAATGCTAAAGCTAATTCTGCTCGGTGAATTAAATAATTCAGGCTCATACTTAAGACACGAGAAAAAAGATACTCGTAACATAATTTTGTTCGGAATAAAGCAACATTCAAAATGTTTATAAGAGGAAAAGTCTCCGTCTCTTTGGTAATCCCCACATAAAAAGAAAAAATTCTCGTTGCCAATCGAGTTGTTGACCAAAGTTGCCTAAAAAGGTTCTTCTTAATCTTGAATTATTTTCTGAATCTTCTTTACCCCTAAAGAGTGGTTAATATGTGGAATTTTATTTTTTGCATGCGGCTAACTTTGCTTTATATATGACACTGATAGTTTAAAGACAAATAAATACGATCTTGTGAAATAAAACATATTTTCATTTAGAACATTTTTGCGACCTTACGCGTTACCCAAAACGCTTAATTAGATTGAATTGACCGAAATATATGAGTTTTTTTTTCCATTTTTTATACAGTTGTATACATCATTTTACGTTTTATCATCAGTGTGGCCATGTATAACTCAAAGTGTAGCCATATGCAAAAAAATAAAATCCCCAAATTAACCACTCTCCGGAGGGTAGAAAAGATCATAATATCTGCCCCGGTAGCCTTTGCATATATGTATGTGAAAAAAGAAGATAATTCAGAAAACTGTGAAGAGTATCATCATCATCATCATTCTTTTCCGCAAATAATGTTGAATAGGGCACTACATCAGTATACCAATTGCAGCGTATCTTGATATTTTTGTTACATGAAGATAATATGATCAGTCTTACCCTTCAGGTACCAGTCTAGGGACTATGAAATATTCTAGTGTAAAACACCCTTTAAAATAAAAAATCATATCAACTACATAGTTGTTAGTCCGACATCGAAAATCGAACCCGAGACCTCTTGCAAGGTAGGCAAACGCACTGACCATTACATCATGGGACCGGGTGGGATGAGTATCAGTACATAAAATTAAGGAAAATGTTTCATAAAAAAATCAAATAAACAATTGGTGTTAAACGAATGCATTGAATAATATGTTTATCAATTAATATTGGAAAATATTTATATTTAACCACTTACTGACTTTTTATGTCTACCGGTTTCGAGACATATCCGTATATTCGTCAGGACATTAATTAAATTAACAAGCAAATCCCACTATACACCTTAACTATAGTAAGATACATCTTCTATCAGTACGTTGGTTTTATATTTTTGTGCATCTACTCTGGTGAAGGTGGATAGTAGGGTTTGCATGTTAGTGTTATTAGTATCCTGACAAACAGACGGGTTTGTCTCGAAAAGTCAGTAAGTTGTTATATACAAATATTTACTCGTGGCTAATGTCCCGGACTCACGGCTCAAAGATCCGTGTTTTAAATTCCACTCTACCCCAACTTGATTCCAATTTTCATTTAGTAGTAAGTTATTTATAGCTCGTTAAAATGGCCCTTTAAAATTATGTATTTGGGTAAATCATAAGAACGCAAAAATTTATTTGAAAAATATATATTTATATATTTTTGCCAAAGTAATGATTTTGGATTTTGTCGTTTTAGGATGGAAGGAATCTCTTTTTTCTCTGCCGAAGAGGTGGCTAAGCACTTCAGAGGACAATACAGAAAGGACGTCATCAGATCTTGACGATGCTTCCGTAAGTATTTTTCATTTATTTTTTGCTTAAAATCTTATTCGTATGTTTCAAATATTGTTTTAATAAGATATTCACGTTGGTCAGTCATTCAGATATTGCGACAATATTAAGACATTTATATACAGAGTAAGCGTATTAGCGATGAGACTTTACCATGTGTAGCTCACAATTGTAGTACTACAGTTTGTTGAAGTGAGAAACACGCCGACTTTTTACTGTGTGGGCACTACAAACGTGTTTTAACACTTTTAACACAGAGTGTTATCGGGCACACTCGCACGTCGCACGATTGTAGTCTTAACGTAGTGTGGCAAACAAAGATGTAAATTCACAGTATTATAACTTGTGTACCTGCACCGAAATTTTGAAAAATGAATTAATTTATAGAAAATTATTAGTTATATTGTCACTGTGTAAAATCAAAATTTATTTATAAAGGGCACCTTGATGTTAAGGTGGTATTACTGATTACCTTGCTACAACTTCAAACAGAACAATCCAACAACAGAGATGAAGAACATTTAAGAAAAGGTAATATAGAAGTCTAGGCATCTACAGGGCTTATGACCTGTCAATAGCTGGTTTAAGTGGACACTTTACACACTGTGTAACACCATTCCGCCTATATTTGAACATCTATATTCCTTCAATTCTTTCATCTGTTGACAGGACCAGCCATTTACAGGTCATAAGCCCTGTAGATGCCTAGACTTCTATCTTACCTTTTCTTAAATGTTCTTCATTTCTGTTGTAATATGTTAATATTAACAGCTCTCCAGGGAGTTGAATCCAGTCCTTGTCTACAAAAATTTGGACAAACTCAAAATATTGTTGAAAACAATCCAAGCTAAAAACAGCCTGAAGTCAACTTCAAACAACACGATTTTAGTCACTAAAACACCCGCTAGGCGGTCGCTATGTACCATAATGTGCATACCGCACACTGAAGCTAACTTCACACCATACAATTTTAGTTATTAAAACACCCGCCAGGTAGCGCTGAACATTACACTTTGTAGTGCACAATAGTTGTGCGCTACAAATGAGAGTGCGTGATAATGTGCGTGCGCACATTTTAAATTTTGTGATTTAAAATACACAATATTGCACATGGCACAAAAAAGAGTTCCATTGAACAATACATATCGTCAGCTCTTCAAGCATTCCAGATAATGTAGGGGGAAAAATGTTCGGTAATGGTTCGTTTTTCTATTCTTTTCTAGAATGCAGGGGTTTCATTTCAGGTGAGAGTCAGAAAAGCAAAAAACCTCCAAGTTCTTGTAATTCAACCACGACTTAACTCGCCAGGAAAATTCCTGACAGACACAAATATAATATCAGAGAACAACAACAACACCACCACGTTAAAAAGAAGGACTAGTGTAGGACAGTTAAAAATACATAGTCGGAGGACCGGCCATACAAAAATATCGCGTAAAGACGCGTTTCTTTGTACGCGGTTTTTTTAAACTTTTTTTTTATGGGAGTTGCTTTATTATGATTCTTGCTTATAATAAACAAGGTTTATATTTCATAAAGTGGATATTTCTGCAATAAAATATCTTAAAATTTATCCAGACTATTGGGATCAGGAGGGATATATTAATGTGGGCTAATCAGGAACTTCTCAGCATTTGCACATGTGGAGAGGAAACCACTTAAAATTCTTCAAGAGAAGCTGGCCTGTTGGCAGTAGTCAACAGGCCTTCCGTTCCAATAGAGGAGTGTTCGGCATTTTGTTCCGTACTTTGGTTTATTTTACCAACCGCCTGTTCTCTATTGATCATGTATCTCTCGTGTGAGTTCTTTATTACCTATCACCGATGGGACGCTGCATCGCGCCTTTGTACGCGGTTTACGCGTCGAGGTCAAGTATTCCAAAGGATTTTACATTTTTTACACTCGGATACATCTGTTAGAAGCTTAGTGAAACACTAGTACAAGACAAATGTGTGCCCTACATAATAATTCAAAATAAATTAAATCAATAAGTTTTCTAAATTATCGGTACGACAGCGATTCAAATAAAAGTTTTTTAAAATTGCCAAAAATTGTTAAACACTACAGCGACATAACTTGAATACATGAAATATTAAATTGGAGACATATTTAAAATTGAAATTAAACAACAAATGACGATTTTACTAACCAGACGAGATATTACATGACTTTTTCTTAAAATATGTTTCTAACCCTGACGGAATTTAAAAATAAGAAGTGATTGGCGACCTCCCCTGTAGGACTTTTTGAAGGACAGAAAGAAAGAAAAATTAAATTAAAATATATAAATGATAAGATTGTTAGGTATAGTGTGTAATCATCATTCCATTTTCACACCCAGTGATGCATAGGGCACTGTGTTTGTATACCAAACGTATAATTAAGAGGCAGTAAAATATCGGGTTGTAAACCCACGTTCTGAATAACACTGTCGACCTTACCAAGAATTAAGTCTAGGACCTCAATCATGGTATTACGTGAGTCCAGAGCTCACTTCTTCCACTTCTTGATTATGCAAATGTATGTTATCCAGATGCTAATTTTGAATTGTTTGGTAAGTTGGAACGATTGCAGAATGTTTTTATAGGTTATATCTTCAATCTGAGCTAATTTGAGCCCATAACCAAATATCGCAAGCACCTACACTAGCATAGAAAAAACGTTCATATTCTTTAATTTTTTCACAATATTTTGAATAATCCCACTTCGTTTATTTATCTAAGAGACCTCACCCAACCTAAATCACAGTATGGGCTATCTCTTTGTTCTAGTAACGATAGAACCCTTTCAATACCCATTCACCGCTCTAATTTTTTCACTTTATTTGAATTTTTTTATTTATTCATATATATGTACATTACAAAATGGAATATCTTAATTCATGCATATGGAAATAGTAAGGTAAAATTAGGAATATATGAAAAAAAACACACATTCGGATACATAATATCCATAGAATAATATGTTAAAAAAGTAAGAGAATCTTGTAACGAAAAACTCCCTCAGAGACGTGAAAAATGTCAATGTCCAAAGTGATATTGTTCAACATAGAGATAGCCCTTCCAACAGGCATAACCATTGGCAGGTTGGTCCTGTATATTGGAATGTAAAACAGTCTATGCTGACGCTGTCTAAGGTAATTATCAGGAACATAAAAGCTAATGCTCCGCATAATTTCAGGGTTGTCAATAATACCAATAATAATATCAATAATAATTATTTTTCACTTTGCTCAATTGTGGAATAATCTACCCTCTAATATCAGAAGCGCCCCTTTTTTATTCACATTCAAATCTCGATTGACATATCCCTTCTTGAATATTTGTTTTTTTTATTTCTCCTCCCTCTTTCCTTCCCTCTTTACCCCATCCTCTCTTCGTAGTACAGTATAGATATTAAGTCAATTTTTATTTCTAAAAAAAATTATAATATATGTGTTCATCAATGTTTTGTTTGATAATGAAAACATTATAATATAACAGCAATATGTTCTTCCACCACTGCTTTTCCCAAATTGAATGGTTTGGATCGAAAGGAATAAATTGCCTTAAGGCAATATGCCCACCCTTATGCATATTAATGTAAACTTTATATGTTTATAAAGTGTTTAAATAAATAAATGGTAAGCTAACACGCCAACCACAACACTGTGGTGTAAAGTTTTACCCGAACAGTATTCTTTAGACACTCAGACACGGGAAAAATGTTTTTTTTTTGTACACAAATAAAATAATTTGTGTTGGGTTGTACGTATTTCTTTTCATATAAATATTCAGAGTTCGTAGCAAATTGAGAGCGACGCGGCGTAGAGGCTTTCGATCAATACTCACAACGTAACCATTTCCTAGCGTACCAACTACATATTACATTTTTTTGCTTTGGATTCAGGATTCATCATCATCATTCCCCTTTCCACAACCAGCGGTACATAAGGCACTACATTTCTAAACCAAATGCAGTTTGTTTCGATCATCCGTCACATAAACTATGACGGTGATCTTCAACAATCTTCTGAACAATCTTTCGCTTACTAAATGTTATTAAATATTTATATATAACCACTTACCGACTTTTCTATGTCTACTGGTTTCGAGACGTACCCATTTCTTCATCAGGACACCAATTAAACCAACATGCAAAACCTAAAAAAAAATAAAATTGTAAAATGTTTGACCACAAAGTTAATGCTTTAAATCTTAAAATAATCTTTCGCTTATTTATTTAACTCTTTTTGTACATAATGTAAATTAGCGGGCTTATTACCAAATGGCAATTTCTTCCAACCAATCAATGAAATAAAAGTTTTACTTTTATAATTCAAGTTGCATATACACATACACATATTCAATAGAAATAAAAAAAGATAAAGATATTCAAAAATAGAAATTACCGTATTTGTATCTAAATTACCTCAAATCAATACTATTACTCAATGGAAAAAAGAATAAAGAGAAAAGGGAAAGAAGAGAGATTGAGATAAAGAAATGAGATGTTTTTTCAGACGTGATTTAAACACAGATACTGTAAAATATCTTTGATAATGGATGGGAGATGATTCCACAGTGGAGTCGCTTGGACACTATATGATTTAGATAAGAAACAGGAGTTGTGGATGGGTATTAAGAAGGTACCAGATACGTTTCGAGTTCCAGTCCAAAAACATTGAAATTTTGCCGTTTAAACACCCTTTAAAATCAATATTTCACGTTCACCCTACCAGGAATCCAATCCAGGACCTCCAGAAATGGAAGTGAATCGCGCTAACCGCTACATTAAGAAGCAGACTTATCTGTACTCTATTTCCTTATTCAGAGTTTTACCTGAGAGCAGCCATCGAGTCAAAAACACTCAGAGAGTTTTTGTTTTATTTTACACACAGAAATGCATTCTTCTTCTGCCTA